>NW_006204543.1:1177119-1180019 GCF_000334495.1 Tupaia belangeri chinensis
GTAAAGAGAAGACTCACAACAGGTCTCCCCACACTGTGATCCCCGGCCCCGGCCCTCCTGCTCCCCAAGGATCCTGGGCACTAACAGAGCGACCCCAAGTTGACATGGAATCCAAACCCACAGTCAACCACACAACTCCTCCAGCCTCGCAGGGTGCTGACGCTACCGCGGCACCAAGGCAGCTGCCCCCCTCATTTTTATGTACTTGAAATATTTGTTGATACCAGTCAGCCTTCAAAACCTTAGAGTCATTACTTCAAAAAATACCTACAGGACTAAGTGCCTGCCGGGTGGACGAGGACGCAGCAATAAAGCATCTGGACGTGGCCTCTCGTCCCCGCGTGGTGGGGAGGGCGCACAAGTCAGAGACCACGGCGGACAGAGGAGTCACAACGCAGTTAAGTGCTGTGATGGCAAACGCCGACGCGACAGTGAGGCATGCACGAAGGGCCCACAGTCCCTGAGCAACGTCTCAGGCACGCTGGGGAGACCCGGCGAGGTACTGGGGGACTTGGTCCTGTTTTCCAAAGCAGAGAATCGTGAGTCGTATTCTAAAGAGGCTCTTTCCTAGTGTAGCAGGTTGCCGAGGGGCGACCAGTCTACCTCAGCAATTCCCCACGTTCAACACTATGCCCAGGTCTGCTCTGGAGGGCTCTTGGCTGCTTCCAGAATGGAGCCAGACCTCCCCGTCAGGTCAGATGACACCACGCACAAGGTGGCCAAAACCTGTCAGTCCAGCCTCTTCTCTCACTAGATGGAACCTAGAGAAAACGTGGACCCCACTCACTTCTATACAGCACTGTCAGAACTTGAACATGCGAAGAGACGAAAAGTTTTCTGCAGGTCTTTACTGGAGCAGTGCGAGGCTGAGGTCCCAGCCGGGGCTGGCGGCACAGCAGCAGTAAGACATTCTGCAAGGCTGACCCACATGTAGAGGGTCCAGCTTCTTGTCCAGAGCCCTGACGGAGCAGCCAGACACACACACTCCCACCACCCAGGGCTAGCTGGAGCTGCAGGTGAGTACTCTGCTGGGGTTCCTGTCTCTGTCTCCGTCTCAATCATGGAAGAAACAAACCAAAAACCAAAACCAAAACTCAATTTACCTGATTCTAAAGGCCACAATGATCCGCTTGTCCCTCTCTTCTAAGTTTATACCCAAACCCTGCGACGTCTACATTTGGGGACCAGCAGATGCAGTCAGGGTTATGCTGCTGGACGTCCACATAGTCAACAGTGGTTCGAGTCCTGGACCTGGTGGTGCAAACCTCACGCTGGGCCTGTGCGCATGCGACCCCAAGATTCAGAGTTTTGAGAAAGGAGGAGAAGGGACTGTGGTGTGGACATCCCCCTGGGGAGTGATTTCTTGTTTTCTGTCTCCCTCTGGTGAACGCACATGCCCTATAGCAAAAATCTCTTCCTCTCTCTCTCAAAACAAAAAACAAAAAAGTTTACATCTGAAGTCTCTCTACATGGCCGCGTGGTCTAGATGGTCAGATCCCACGAGACCGACTGTGGTTTGTGTCCTGGACCCAAGAGCTTGAGAAATACACACACTTGCATGTGTGCCCAAAATGCTAAAGGAGGGAGAGATGGAAGAAGAGGCAACGGAGTGACCGTTCCCACTGTGGAGAGGGGAGGGTGCCTTCTTTTCTCCCTTTCTGGCCAGTGCACATACCCTTTGGCCAAAAAAGAAACGAAAACAAACCCCTTGCTTCCTTCTTTGCTGTCCAGTGCTGCCACAGTACAGAACCCTGACTTCATCTCGTCTCCCTTCGCCTCTACCTCAACTCTCCTGCTAGAATTACCGTTCTAAACACTGGAATTTGGCCATGTTGCTCCCATATGCACAAGCTTCTCAAAAGGCAATGCCAAGAGGGTAAGTCTGAAGTACCTTCATGTTATTTGAGACGCTTGCCACATGGCTCCCCGCCATCCAAGCATCACTGCCCACTCTAAGGCAGCATGGCCCCGGAACGCAAAGTCTCGTCCCAGGTGACTGGCTCTCACATACTGGCCGTCTGTGTCTCTGACTTCGATGCTCTTCATTTCTCTGGACTCTTCACTCAGAAATGCATCCCTATCTTCTGCTAACCTCCACCCACCGCTCGCCTAGTATGACTTGTTAAAACTACAGTCATTCTAAAGGCTCTCTCAGGGTTCTCTAAATTCTTCTCCTATACATAACCATCTCCTCTGGGTCTTACTCTACAACCCCAAACCACAAAAAAATTATTGCTTTGTACTCTTCACTTCTTATTTTATATCTATCTATGAACACTGTGCATAGTTGTAATTTGATTCATGGTAGGGATCATCTCTCCCTATCTCGCTTACTTTTTTTATTTTATTTTTAAGAGTTTTGTCATAGGGCATGTGTGCTTGCTGGAGAGAGAGAGAAAGAGAGTGAAAGTCAGAAATCATCCCTTGGGGGGATCATGACCATGTTGAAATAGCTTCTCCATTCTTCTCTTGAGATTTTGGGCATGTAGGCTCGCGCGTGCGCGCGCACACACACACACACACACACACACACACACACACAATGTCTTTCAAGTGACCAGGTCCAGGATTCAAACCATGCAGTCAGCCATGTGGGATCTCGTACTTTAAACACCATGCCACCTGCTGGCCCAATCTCATCCATGTTTTAATGTTCAGAGTAATGGTGACTGATTTATTGTTACCACATTAACTCCCCATTTAAAAAGAAAAATCAGGGGACCAGCAGTTGGCGTCGTGGTTATGTCACTGGACTCCCATGTAGTCTACCGCAGTTCAAGTCCCAGACCTGGTAGCTTAAACTCACGCAGGGGAGTGGGCATGCAGATCCCTAGAGAAGAGATTGCAGTGTGGCCATCCCCCCCCCGGGGGGGGGTGATTTCTTCCTTTCTGTCTCTGGG
>NW_006204543.1:1180050-1200388 GCF_000334495.1 Tupaia belangeri chinensis
ACACACCCTATAGCAAAAACATCTCAAGAAAAAAAAAAAAAGAAAGAAAAATCAAGATCCACATCCTGGCAAAATATCTTGAGATATTCTGAATGTGATTCATGGCTGAATAAACAAGAATATAATTTGTTCTCAAATGAACACAAATTGAATCCAAAGCCAATTTAACAAAAGCTTATTTTAAAGATTAAATATGTAACAATAACTTTAAAACCCTATTTCTAAGGAAAGAATAATGTTCCTGCCTCCCAGCGAACTTGCTGGTAATACCAGGTATTAAAGCACAATACATTATAATTTAGTGTAATTAAAATTAGTACAACTTCCGTCAAAAGACTTTGACAGTATATGCTAAAACCAAATACCCCTTTTACTTAAAATTTCACTCCTCAGAACACATCAAACATGAATTATTAGGTCGCTGGGAAAGTCATGATGTTATTTTTTATGCAAACATGTGCTATGACTTTCCCGATAACCCAACAGCACGTGTTCAAGGGAAAACACTCACTGCAGTATTTAATAGCACCAACATTCTTAACAGCCCCAAGCCAAAAATGACTAAAATGTCCAACAATGGGAGAGTAAACTGTAGAATATTCCTAAAATAAAACAATACACAACTACCATAAACAGCTACAACAACAATGTGAATTAGTTTCAAAAATAAGTTCAATGTAAGAAGCCAGAAGACAACCACACAGGACTGATTTCAGAAATGCAAGGTACCGTATAGTGGTTATGTCACTAAACTTCCAAGTGGCCAACTGTGGTTCTAGTCCCAGACCTAGCGGCTTGAAACTCATGCTGAGCATGTGTGCGTGTATGCCTAAAATCCCTAGAGGACAGTAGAGGAGGGACTGCAGTATAGCCATTCCCCCCTGGGGGTGTGACTTCTCACTTTGCGTCTCTTTGTGAGCATACGTGCCTTATGGCAAAAATCTATTTAAAAAGAAAGAAATATAAAATATAAAAAACAGGCAAATTTGGGACCAGATGGCAAAATGGTCACGTTGCTGGATTCTCACAGTTGACAGTAGTTCAAGTCCTGGATCCAGTGACCTCAAATGTATACCAGGTACATGTGCGTGTGTGACCAAGATCTGGAAAGGAGAATGGAGGAGAAGGGACGCAGCATGGCCATCTCCCCCACCCCCAGTGAGATTTCTTGCTTTCTGTCTCTCTGGAAAGCACACATGCCCTATAGCAAAATCTCTCTTTTAAAAAAAAGAAGAAAAAAAAAACAGGCAAATCTAATCTACCCTGGAAGTCAGGATGGTGGTTAAACGAGAGAAAAGGTTAGTGACAGAACACAAGGGGCTTCAGTGGAGCTGCCCATGTTTTTCTTGCTGAAAGCTGGTGAAGCACAAGTATACTGTGCATGCAAGTGCAATGAGTTATGTGTTGTGAGTGTACTCTGTAGGTGTACTGCTTCACTGGTCTCATGTTAGCATTAGACAAGTAGGTAAGTAGACAAAAGAAAGAAAGAAAGAAAGAAAGAAAGAAAGAAAGAAAGAAAGAAAGAAAGAAAGAAAGAAAGGAAGGAAGGAAGGAAGGAAGGAAGGAAACAGGTCCAGGGAAAGATTCAAAAGTATATGACAACTGCTTCCCAGCAAAAACAAGAATCTTCAGAACCAGGATAACAGGTGGCAGGGGACTGTGGTCCACGAGAAGACAGAAACAAATGAAGTGAGCCATCTGCCTAGAGGACTTCCGAATGGAGGCATTTTCCAACCTGCCGTTAGTGACAAACCCAATCAGAAGGCAGCAGTAATGCACAGTTGAAAGCAAGGTGAGAGTGAAGGAAGCTGAAGTGGGTAAGCCAGGGACCAGAGGGGAGGGAAGCTAGGCAGATAACAGGCCCTACAAACACTGCTGTCTACTAACTGTACGTTACTAAGGTGAGAGGTTCAAGAAGCTGGGGAAAGAGAAGCTGTGAGCCGAAATACTCCCAGCGCTTATAAAGGACTAGGGAGGCTCCTAAACTCCCTCCAACCAGAGACAAGAGAATATACCGACACTGTGAGTATTTACTAGAGACCCAAAATAGGTCACAAGAGCTTGGTATTAGCTACTATCCTTAAAGTAAAGCCTCGTAGACATTTCTTAATAAAGACTTGAAGGGATCAAACTGGCCAGAGAGTTACCTGATAGCCAAAACAAAACTCAGTAGCCTTAAAAAAAAAAAAAAAAAAAGAAAAAGAGAAAAAAGAGAGAGAATACAACCAGAGAAAAAACTACGATGTCCAGTATCCAATAAGAGATTACTAAATAGTCAAACGAACAGGAAAATACGACCGATAACCAAGAGGAAAATAAATCAACAACTCAGAAAGAATTGATGTAATTAGTAACCTGGACTCTTTTATTTTTTTTTTGGTGGGGAGAGGTTTTTGCTATAGGGTATATGTGCTGGCCAGAGAGAGAGAGACAGAGACAGAAAGCGAGAAATCACCCCCTAGGGGGATGGCCACATCGCCACAATCCCTTCTCTTCCATTCTCTCGGGATCTTGGACACACATGCCTGGCATGAGTTTAAGCCACTGGGTCCAGGACTTGAACCACAGTCGACTACATGGGAGTCCACCTATGTAGCCATTATGCCGTCTGCTGGTCGCCCTGGACTCTTTTTAAATTCTGTTACAGGGCACGTGTACTCACCAGGGAAAGATGGAGAGCAAGAAGGTGAGAAAGCAACACCCTCCCTCACCCCCAGTAGCTGGCAATTTTGTCCGGCATGTTTCACAAGCTGCCAGATCTGGGACTTGAATTGCATGGCTAGTCATATAGGATCCAGCTGCTTTAACTACCACATGACCAGGTGGCCCTCTATAGAGAACTTTCAAATAGCTATTTAAACTATGCTCAAGAGGGACCAGCAGATGGCGTAAAGGTTACATTGCAGGATTCCCATGTAATAGACCTTGGTTCGATCCCAGACCCGGTGGCTTAAAAAACTCACGCAGAGTGCATATGTGTGCATGATCAAGATCCCGAGAGGAAAATGGAAAAGAAGAGATTGTAGTGTGGCCATCATCCCTGCAGGGTGATTTCTCACTTTCTGTCTCTCTCTGTCTCTCTGGAGAGCACACATGTCCTAAAGCAAAAATCTCTCTTAAAAAAGGGGGGAAAATGCTCAAGAATTCAAAAGCATATATAAATAAGGAAACAAAACATGAAAGTAACTCAAACATAATTCCTAGAAATACAAAATAAATGTCTTAAAAATATTTGACACTAGTGGGAATAAAAACAGTAATAGAACACAAAGCAAGTAAGACTGAAAAAATAATGAACAGAACATTAATGACCTGTGGACAACATTATATGGTCTAACAGTTATATAAAAGGACTCCCCACAGAAAAGTAAATGGTGTGGAAGAGGTTAAAAATTATAAAGAGAAGAAATGATGACTGACAATTTCCAAATTTGATGAAAACCATAAAAGCATAGCTAAAACAAAAACAAAATCTCAACAATTCTGAACAGAAAAATCTCAAAGAACTTAGTGCCAAAGAGGAAACCTTAAAGAAGCCAGAGAAAAAGCACTGAAGACTTCTCATCAGAAATAAACTGTGGAAGAAAAAATATGTCAACCTATAATTATATATCAAGTGAAAACATCCTTTGAAACATGAAGACAACCAACATACATCCACCAGGATGGCTAAATTAAAAAGACTGACAACCCCAAATGTTGACAAGGACCTAAGGCAATTAAAATACTCAAAAATTTTCAGTGGGAGTTTAAATAAACCAACTTGGGGGAAAGATCTAACAACTTCTTAAAAAAAAAAAAAAGCTATCATATAAGATCATATTTCTATTCCTAGGTTATTTACCCACAAGAAAAACATAAGCCCACACGAAGACTTCTTTCTCATTGCAGTTTTATTCTTAACAGCTAAGAACTGAAACAGCCCAAGTCTCCCTTAACAGAAGTTACAAACGACTGAAACATGTAGTAACATGGATGAGTTTCAGAGATACTGTGCTGAGTAAAAGCAATCTCTTATAACACATAAATATTATCTATTCCACTTAAAGGAAGTTCTAGAGCACTCTAAGTATGAAAAATGAAAACAACAGTTGACTTTGAAGGGGGCAACGACTCAGTAGAAAGGGGTACTGGTTCTAGAACTTGACAGGATTTTGTTGCAAAGGTGTATGCACCTGTCAAACTCGTGGAATGGTGCACGGGGCAGACTATTTTCCACAGGCGGCCACCACAATAAAATCCGTGTCACATGCTCTTCTTCACAATACCGCCATTCTCTTCTCAGATGGTGGAATCAATACCTAGTCTCCTTGAACCTGGGTGGCCTTTATGACTCCTTCAATCCATTAAATATGGTGGAAGTAGTAAACCCTCAGTATTTCTAAGGGATTGGTTCAAAAACCCCAAAACAAATACTCAAGTCTGTGGGCGCTAGAGTCCTTTGTGTAAAATGGAAGCCTTTGCATATAACCCACACACAACCTCTCGCACACACTGCCTGTAGGTTAATGTAAAGAGTGCTAGCATCAGCTCTAAGGGAAAAGGAAACTATCCCAGTTCTTCAGCACTTCTTTAGGAAGCCGTATCTTCCCCTATTTTATAACTAATGTGGTCTGTGGTGGGATGGATCCTCAGATGCAGAATCCAAGGATACAGAGAGCTGTAGGCTGTGTGACTCTTGATACTGAGTCATCCAAATGCCCTGTACTTTCTGCCTTGGTCTCTTCAAATGCTCACTGTCGGATTGCAGTCACCATGCTGAGAGGAAGCAGCCACAAGGCGAGGAAGCCAAGCAGCCACACGAGAAGGCGACATGTAAGTGTTTTAGACCAGGGCTCCAGCTCCAGTCCTGACGGCTGTATCAATCTCTGGAAGTGTGAGTGAGCATGTGTCCAGAGGATCACGGTCTCCAGTCATTACATCACCCTAGCTGGCACACATAAAGCCAAGACAAGCTCTGTTTGCCAATACCTGCCTACATTAGAAATTAAGAGCAAAATAAGTAATTGCTGCTATTGAAGGAATCAAGTTACACAGCAATATACAAACATTCCAAAATCTGAAATAATCTGAATATGAAACACTTCTGGTCCTAAGCATTTCAGATAAGGAATACTCAACCTATACCAGACAAAGTACATTTTAGGAAAAGGAACCTGAAACAAAGAGAGACAATTTCACAACAATAAAGGGGTCAATTCATCAACTAGACATAACAGTACTAAATGTGAATGCACCTAGTAACACAACTTCAAAATATTGTGGAAGCAATAACGGATAGAACAGAAGATCAACAGTGAATTCAAAAGTAAAGTTGGAGATCTCAACACTCCTGTCTTGGTAATTAAGTAGCCAGACAATTAGTAAAGATGTAGAAGGGATACGCATATCTGACAAAGAACTTACACCTAGAAGGGGGGGGGGGCAAACCATCTGAACAGATACTTACAAAAGATGAAAACGTTTCGACAACATTAATTATTAAGGAAATATAAACTAAAACAGTAATAATACTTCACACTCATTAGAATGGCAATGGAAAAAAAAAAGAACCCAGAGAATAACAAAGATGTAGAACCCCTATGCATTGTTGGTGGGAATATAATGCAGTGCAGCCACTGTGGAAAACGATATGACAGTTCCTCAAAAAATTTAATGAAGAATTACCGAATGACCCAATAATTCCACATCTAGGTATATAATCAAAAGGACTGTTAGCAGAGACTCAGACATATGTACACCAATGTCTTAGCAGCATTATTCACACAGCTAAGATACAAATCAAATGTTTACGAATGAATGAATGGATAAAACAAATTGTGGCATATACGCACATAATGGGATATTAATCAACCTTTAAGAATTGAATTCTGATACATGCTACACACAGATGAACCTACAAAAAGATAAATATATAATTCTACTTACATGAAGTACCAAGAGTAGTTAAATTCACATAATAATCACCAGGAACATGAGAGTGGAGGTAAGGGGGTATTATTATTAAATGCGTACAGTTTTAGTTAGGCAGAATAAAAATTTTCGAGATGGATAGTGGTGATGGTTACACAATAATATGAATGCACTTTATACCACTGAACTGTCCACTTACAATGGCATAAATGGCAGACTGCGTTACGTGTATTTTACAATTAAAATGGAATGGCACTGGGATATTACTACATGTCCATCACAATGCCTGCAATGAAAAGAACTGACAAAGACGTGAAGAAACTATTGAGAGAACTTGGGGGCCGGCAGGTGGTGGTGGTTAGAGGTGCTGGATTCCCACATTGCTGACAATTGTTCGAGTCCTGGACCTGGTGGCTTGCTTTCTCCCTTTCCCTTTCTCTCTGTTTCTCTCTGGTCAAATTAAAAAATAGTAACAAGAAATGGAATTAAATAAATAAACAAATCTTTTTTTAAAAAAGAAACTATCGAGAGAACCAAAATTAAAAAGATTGGATGACCGTTGGCAGGAAAGTGTAGAGAAATCAAGACCTTCATATGTTGCTGGTACAATTATAAAATTTTGCAGCCACTTGGGAAAGAGCTTGACAATTCATAAAAATGTTTAACATAAATATCCATGTCCTAGAAGTTTCACTGCTAGGTATAGGCCCAAGAGAAATGAATGTGTATGTTCATGCAGAAGTTGGCATATGAATGTTCACAGCAACATTACTCTTAGTAACTAAAAAGTGGAAATCGCCCAAACATCTATCTACTGAATGCATAAACAATATGCAGTATATCCATATAATATTATTCATCTATCAAAAGGAATGAGCCTTGGAAACAGTATGCTAAGTAAAAAGACCCACAGAAAAGAACACATGGTGTATGATTCCATTTACATGAAACGTCCACCATAGGCACTTCTATCAAAACAGAAAATGGGTCGGCAGGTGGAGTGGTGGTTAAGGGCACTGGACTCTCACACGGCCAGCCGTGGCTCAAGTCCTGCACCTTGCTTTCTCAGTCTCTTTCTCTGTCTCTCTCTGCCCCTCTCTGGTCAAATTAAAATAAAGCTAAATGAAATCATTCTTTAAAAAAAAAAAAAAAAGATAAAACCAGGGACCAGTAGTTGGTGTAATGGCTACGTTGCTGGACTCCCATGTAGTAGATCATGGTTCCAGTCCCGGACCCGGAGTCTTAAACTCATGCCAGGTGTGTCTGCATGCGTGCCCAAGATATCAAGAGGAGAGTGGAGAAGGAACTGTGGCATGGCCATCACCCCGGGGGGTGATTTCTCGCTTTCTTGTCTCTCTTTCTGGAGAGTGCATTCACCCTATAGTAAAACCCTCTCCAAAAAAAAAAGGATAAAAACAAATGGTGGCTAAGGGGAGAGTGATGGGGAATGACAGCTGACAGGTATGGAGTTACTTTTGGGGATGATAAAAGTGTTCTAAAATTAGTGGTGTGGTTGCAATAACTGAACATGCCAAAAATGCTTAAATGGATGAATTTTACAGTATATTAACTGTATTCAATAAAGATGATAAAAAAAAGTGATAAGATATGGATGGGGTGAATTTTTAAAACCCTCAAAAAAGGGGAAAAAACTGTAAGTATCAGTATTTATACTTTATAAAGACTGTATATGTAATGGAGTACCATACAGCACTGAAACCAAATAAAACTGAACCCACATGTCTATCACATATATCTCAAAAACTTAATAGTTAAAAAAAGCTGTTAATACATGTGTAATACATAACTATAAAAATTTTAAAAGCAAAAACCAGCATCACATATCAGTGAGGATACTGGTACACATATATAGTAAAAGCATAAAACAATGGAATATACTCAAGAACCTCAAGACAGCTGTTTACTTGGAGGGGTGGAACCGGTACGACTGAATACAGGAAACTGCATTCCCCCTAAAAGGATCAAAAATAGCCTAAGTTATACTTCTGTGTAGTGGGTAAATGGTAATTACATTGTTTTCTGTATGTTTAAATGTTTTATAATTAAAATATATGTGTATGTTTTAAATAAAAAAAGAGACATTAGCATATAATCCCCATGATGAAATGAACTTAGAGATCAACTAATTCATCCTTTCACTTTAAGACAAGTATCAGAATAAAAATATAAAATAAACACAACTGTAGCACTGACAAAGTTAGACAACATCACTAAGTATCTAAAATAGTATTTTAAGAGAATTATACATTGACCATTTAAGAGAGATAAGCCCTTATTTCTCAAAATCTGGTATCAACTAGCAATACGGAGAATGCACGCACACATATGCATGCATGCACACCTGCACGCACACACACACCCCTCCTAGGAATGCCTCGTCGGTTTAAGTGGAGGCACAGTTAAGTGAGGCTAGTATGTAGGCCCACTGTCTGGCCCACTGTCCAGGCTGACTCCTACTTCTACCTGCCTCTACTTAAAATTACTTAAATTCTGAAGTCTAAAGGATTATTCCCGATTATATGCAGTTCTTCAGTCCACAGCAGATATCTAAGAGTGGGCTGAAACAGGTTAGGTCATTCATCCGGCACTTACAAATGCCAACAACTGCACGGCAAACATTCGCTGTCCTCACAGAAATGACCCATCTGGAAGGGAGAGAAGACCACCTCAGCTGAGGTAAGCGACCTACCTATCATCCAGTTAAGATCCATCTCCTTTTAGCTTCACCTCTTATCTTTCATGTGGCCCAAAAGAAGGAATAAGAGGGGGAACCAGCAGTTAGCGTAATGGCTATGTTGCTGGACTCCCACGTAGTCGACCGCGGTTCGAGTCCCGGACCCGGTGGCTTAAAACTCACGCTGGGCACGTGTGTGTGCATGCCCAAGATCCCAAGAGGAGATTGGAGGAGAAGGGATTGCGGCGTTGACCATCCCCTCTGGGGGGTGATTTCTCGCTTTCTGTCTCTCTGTCTCTCTCTGTCTGGCGAGCGCACGCGCCCTATAGCGAAAAACCTCTCCAAAAAGAAGGAATAAGAGGAATCTGGGGGCAGGGGAGGGTGGGGCTGACTCCACGATGAATTAAATAAGACCACTTTTGGATTTTCAAAATAATCTGAACTATAGTACATTGAACAATTATTTAAAGAATCTATGGTCTAGGGGACCAGCAGGTGGCGTGGTGGTTAAGATGCTGGACACTCCCACATGGCCAACTGCAGTTCGAATATTGGGCCTGGTGGCTTGCTTTCTCACTTTCCCTCTCTCTCTCTCTCTCTCTCTCTCTTAAAATTAGTGGTGTGGTTGCAATAACTGAACATGCCAAAAATGCTTAAATGGATGAATTTTACAGTATATTAACTGTATTCAATAAAGATGATAAAAAAAGTGATAAGATATGGATGGGGTGAATTTTTAAAACCCTCAAAAAAGGGGAAAAAACTGTAAGTATCAGTATTTATACTTTATAAAGACTGTATATGTAATGGAGTACCATACAGCACTGAAACCAAATAAAACTGAACCCACATGTCTATCACATATATCTCAAAAACTTAATAGTTAAAAAAAGCTGTTAATACATGTGTAATACATAACTATAAAAATTTTAAAAGCAAAAACCAGCATCACATATCAGTGAGGATACTGGTACACATATATAGTAAAAGCATAAAACAATGGAATATACTCAAGAACCTCAAGACAGCTGTTTACTTGGAGGGGTGGAACCGGTACGACTGAATACAGGAAACTGCATTCCCCCTAAAAGGATCAAAAATAGCCTAAGTTATACTTCTGTGTAGTGGGTAAATGGTAATTACATTGTTTTCTGTATGTTTAAATGTTTTATAATTAAAATATATGTGTATGTTTTAAATAAAAAAAGAGACATTAGCATATAATCCCCATGATGAAATGAACTTAGAGATCAACTAATTCATCCTTTCACTTTAAGACAAGTATCAGAATAAAAATATAAAATAAACACAACTGTAGCACTGACAAAGTTAGACAACATCACTAAGTATCTAAAATAGTATTTTAAGAGAATTATACATTGACCATTTAAGAGAGATAAGCCCTTATTTCTCAAAATCTGGTATCAACTAGCAATACGGAGAATGCACGCACACATATGCATGCATGCACACCTGCACGCACACACACACCCCTCCTAGGAATGCCTCGTCGGTTTAAGTGGAGGCACAGTTAAGTGAGGCTAGTATGTAGGCCCACTGTCTGGCCCACTGTCCAGGCTGACTCCTACTTCTACCTGCCTCTACTTAAAATTACTTAAATTCTGAAGTCTAAAGGATTATTCCCGATTATATGCAGTTCTTCAGTCCACAGCAGATATCTAAGAGTGGGCTGAAACAGGTTAGGTCATTCATCCGGCACTTACAAATGCCAACAACTGCACGGCAAACATTCGCTGTCCTCACAGAAATGACCCATCTGGAAGGGAGAGAAGACCACCTCAGCTGAGGTAAGCGACCTACCTATCATCCAGTTAAGATCCATCTCCTTTTAGCTTCACCTCTTATCTTTCATGTGGCCCAAAAGAAGGAATAAGAGGGGGAACCAGCAGTTAGCGTAATGGCTATGTTGCTAGACTCCCACGTAGTCGACCGCGGTTCGAGTCCCGGACCTGGTGGCTTAAAACTCACGCTGGGCACGTGTGTGTGCATGCCCAAGATCCCAAGAGGAGATTGGAGGAGAAGGGATTGCGGCGTCGACCATCCCCTCTGGGGGGTGATTTCTCGCTTTCTGTCTCTCTGTCTCTCTCTGTCTGGCGAGCGCACGCGCCCTACAGTGAAAAACCTCTCCAAAAAGAAGGAATAAGAGGAATCTGGGGGCAGGGGAGGGTGGGGCTGACTCCACGATGAATTAAATAAGACCACTTTTGGATTTTCAAAATAATCTGAACTATAGTACATTGAACAATTATTTAAAGAATCTATGGTCTAGGGGACCAGCAGGTGGCGTGGTGGTTAAGCTGCTGGACACTCCCACATGGCCAACTGCAGTTCGAATATTGGGCCTGGTGGCTTGCTTTCTCACTTTCCCTCTCTCTCTCTCTCTCTCTCTCTCTCTCTGTGTGTATCTCTCTCTGGTCAAATTAAAATAAATGAATGAATATATAATATTAAATAATTATAAAAAAAGAACCTATGGTCTAAAATGCAGAAATCTAACTGTATGTGTATAAGACAGATTAGTTCAGGTTGTCTAATACATTACATTTAGATGTTATTTCAATACTTTAATCACTATTTAAGCATTTCCAGCCTGTCAAGCAGAAATGCATTCCTTAGTCGCCAAACTTTATCCATTTAATTTCCTATTTTCTCTGTTCTTTAAACATATCCAATATGTTACAGAGATAGCCATATAAGAAACTCAATGAGAATAAAGCAGCTTAAGCAATTAGGGAAACTTCATTTCTTAGAAACTACAAATTTGGATTATTCTAAACAGCCTACTTTCTGTTACCAAAACAGAACAAGACACACCATTAGCTCACACCAGAAAACTAGAAAATGAAGCCCAACCAATCTTTGGATGGGACTTATCAGTTAATATACGTGTGACATACAGTAGGCCCTTAAAAAGACAATTTTATGAACAAAATGAAAACTTAAAATATTTAGTGACAAATTTAAATATCTTTATGGCACACTGCACAGTTATCAGTATCGGTGCATAAACACATACACACAGAGGCATAATAACTAGAATTTGTTATTTACAGAAAGAAAAAAGTATAAACGAATGAACAAGTTGAAAAGCTCCTTATCTGAAATGCTTCAGACCAGAACTGTTTCTGATTTCTAAACTTTTCCAATTTCAGAAAATCTGCATATACTCCTGCAGCCTGCTTGTGTGGGGTCATCTGGAGAATTTGGGCCTCCTTAGAAACAAAGTACTGCACCGTCAGGTACTGAGAGTGTCTTTTTTCTCGTGGGGACATTGAACGCACTGTACTGTGCACCTACATTTTAACTGCAACCTGTCACATGCGGTTAGGTATGAATTTTCTACTTGTGGAAGTCATGCCAGAGCGCAAATGGTTTTGAATTTTGAAGCACTCTGGATTTTGAACTTTTGGATTAGGGATGCTCAACCTGTACTAAATATTAATAAATAAAAATAGGACATAACTCCTATTTTTTCCTATGTTCCATCAGCATTATACAGAAAAGTGCTGGTCATCTCATTCTTTCTCTTCCAAAGAGTAGCATTATGCTATACATCTGGTAAGAAATAGGCAAGTATTTGTTGGGAGTCTGAAGAGAAGAAATTCCTATGGTGGTTATCTGTGCTAAAGGTATTGAGAAGACAATAAAGACTGTGAGACATTTATTTATTTGCTATAGGGTGTATGCACTCACTGGAGATAGACAGGGAAAGTACGAAAGCACACTCAGGGAGAACAGCCCCATCATGACCCCTTCTCCTCCATTCTCCTCTTGGGATTTTGGGTACATGTGTCCAGTATGTTCTTCAGGCAGCTGGGCCCAGGACTCAGACCATGCAGTGAGTACATGGTATCCAGCTGCCTTCACCACCACACTACTAGCTGGCCCAAGAATGTGAGTTTTAAAGAGGGAGCTAAAAAACGCAAGGGGGTGACAAAAAGTGACATCTGTTCATAATGAATGGTACATTCATGGTTGGTTGTTGTACCATGCTCTGTACTACATCTAGGCATACCTTGGAGATACTGTAGGTTCAGTTCCAGAGTGCTGCAGTAAGTCACATGAATCTTTTGCTTCTTCAGTGCATATAAAAGTTATACTATTCTAGAGTCATTAAGCATGCAAGATAATTATAAAAATGTAGAAATATTAGTTTAAAAATACTTCACTGCTAAAAAATGCTAATGATCATATCAACCTTCAGTCAAGTGGGAATCATTTTGCTAGTCAAGGGTCCAGCCTTGACGGTAACAGGTGGTGACTGATGGGGTGGTGGTTGCTAAGGGCTGAGGTGGCAGTGGCAATTTCTTAAAATAAGAAAACAATCAATCTTGCTGTACTGATTAACTAGTCCTTTCACAGAAGATTTCTCTGTAGCACGCAAGCCATTTGATAGCATTTCACCTGCAAAACTTTAAAAACTGGAGTCGGTTCTCTCAAACCTTGTTGCTGCTTTATCGACTAAGCGTACACAGCATTCTAACCCTTTGTTGTCACTTTACAATGCTCACAGCATCTTCAGGAGGGGAGATTCCACCTCAGTAAATTGCTTTCTTGGCTCCTCCACAGAAAGTGGCTCCTCACTCATTAAAGTCATTGCAAGATGGCAGCAACTCAGTCACATCTTCAGATGCCACATGTAATTCTAGTACTCTTGCTATCTTCACATCTAAAGTTAATTCATCCCGTTAGGTTTTAAACACATCAAAGTCATCGAAGAGGGTTGGAATCAACCTCTATACACCTGTTCATTTTGATAGTTTGAGCTCCTCCTATGAATCACAAATGTTCTTAAGGGCATAGAGAACGGTGATTACTTTGCAAAAAGTTTTCAGTTTACTTTGTCCAGATCCAGGACAGGGATCACTACCTATGGCAGCTACTGCCTTACAAAATGTTTATCATAAATAAGACTTGAAAGTCAAAATTACTCCTTGACCTGTGAGTTGCAGAATGGATGTTGTATTAGCAAACACAAAATCATCAATTTCTTTGTATAACTCTATCAGAGCGCCTAGATAAATGGGTGCACTGTCAATGAGCAGTAATATTTTGAAGAAGTCTTTTTCTCTAAGCAGGAGGTCTGAACAGTGGGAATAAAATATTCAGTAAACCATGCCATAAACAGCTGTGCTGTCATCCAGGCTTTGTTGTTCCATTTATGGAGATAGAGTAGATTAAGCATAATTCTTAGGGTCCTACAATTCACAATGGTAACATGGCTTCAACTTAAAGTGGAAGGATCAACTGTGTGAGATCCTAACAAGAGAAGTATGTCCTTTGAAGCCAGGCATTGATTTCTCTCTAGGTACAAAAGTCCTAGCTGCATTTTCTCCCGATAGGAGGGTGTTGCATCTACAATGAAAACCTGCTTGGCGTAGACACCTTCAGTCACTGATCTCAGCCAGACCTCCTGGATAAGTTGCTACACCTTCTAGTCAGCACCTGCTCTTTCAGCTTGCACTTGCACATTGTGGGGACGTTTCTTTCCTTAACTTCACCAGCTAACCTCTGCTAACTGCAAACTTTCCTTCCGCAGCTTCTTCCCCTCCCTCGGTCTTTCTAGAACTGACTTAGGACATTGGTCGGATTATGCTTTGGCTTAAGGGAATGTTGTGGCTGGTTTGTTTTATCAAGGCCTCTGAAATCAGCAACGAAGCTATTTCACCTTATCATCCTAGTGCTCACTGGAGTAGCAGTTTGAAATTTCTCTCATGAACTTTTCCTTTCCATTCACAACTTAACAAGAGGCCTAGCTTTTGGCGGCTCATCTTGGCTTTTGCCATGTCTTCCTCAGCCAGACCTTAATTATTTATTAAGCTTAATTATTAAAGCTTAATTATTTGTAGCTTTTGATTTAAAGTGGAAAGCACACAAGTCTTCCTTTCACTTGAAAACTTAAAGGTCACTGCAACGGTACGAACCAGCCTAATTTCAATATGGCTGTATCTCAGTAGTTAGGGAGGACTAAGGATGATGGAGAAGGATAGGGGAAGGGCTAGCTGGTCAGTGTTAAAGACGGCGCACACATATTTATCAGATAAATTCACTGTCTTATATGGGGACAGTTTATGATCCTCCAAAACAATCATTAATGGTAATTAATTATTAATAGTACTCTTAAAGATTACACATAATATTGAAAAAATATGAAATACTGTGACAATTACCAAACTGTGACAGACAGAAAATGAGCAAATGCTTTGGAAAAATGGCACCAGAAGACTTGCTCAAAGTGGGATCGTCACAAACCTTGTTTGAAGGAATGTGTTTGTTTTATTACAAAGTCCAATCGACGTACACCTGTATTTAAGCGGGGGTCAGAATGTATAATCTGTATCACAAAGTATAAAAATAAACATGTTAGGATGGTGGCTACAGTCCACAAGCCAAACTCTTAAGACTATGTTCTCATGTTTGAGGAAGGCTGCTGAGGTAGAAGTCTACCGAAGACTGAAATGGATAAGCCACCCCTTGTTAAGAGAGCCGGAAATCATATGAAGAAAGCAACAGCAGTTAGCGTAATGGCTATGTCGCTGGACTCCCACGTAGTCGACCGCGGTTCGTGTCCCGGACCCAGTGGCTTAAAACTCATGCCGGGCGCGTGTGCGTGCGTGCCCAAGATCCCGAGAGGAGAATGGAGGAGAAGGGATTGCGGCGTGACCATCCCCGCTGGGGGGTGATTTCTCGCTTTCTGTCTCTATGTCTCTCTCTGTCTGTCTGGCGAGCGCGCGCGCCCTACAGTGAAAATCTCTCCAAAAAAAAAAAAGAAAACCGGTGTAGGTGTACGGCGCTGGCAGCATCTTCACTCAGCCCACAACTATGTAATTTGTATGCAACCATGCTTGTCTTACATGTGAAAAAGAACATATGGAACTGCTGAAAGTACATACAACGATCATGCATAAAGAACTAGAAATGAGGGGCCAGCAGGTAGTGTGGTGGTTAAGGGCGTTGGATTCTCGCACGGCCGACTATGATTTGAGTCCCAGCCCTGGTGGCTTGCTTTCTCACTCTCCCTCTTACTCTGTCCTTCTCTGGTCAAATAAAGAAAGAAAATTAAGTAAAATAATTCCTTAAGAAAAAAAATTTAAAAATAATAATTTTTTTTAGAGAAAGAGAACCCTGCACAAGCACTTGCCAGAGACAGAAAGTGAGAAATTACCCCTAAGGAGGGATGGCTATGCCTTAGTCCCTTCTCCTCCATTCTCTCACAATTTGGCACACACTTCCGGTGTGAATTCCAAGCTGCCGGGTTCGGGATTTGAACCATGGCCAAATTAGGTGGGAGTCCAGTGATGCAACCACTACACCACTTGCTGTTCCTGGGGTCAAAATAATTTTGTTTGACTTCTATAACTTTAAGAGATCTCTGCTAGACTGACTGTGAGGAATAAAGAATGCCAACTTCTACAGTACACCAAACTTAAGTGTCACAGTTTTAGACTCCATACTAGCCAGCCAACAGTTTCACTTAAGGATTTTGTCCTACCTGCACAGTAAGGTCAGGGTTCATACCTCGATGCTTTTATTTGCAGCAGAGGCTACTTCAATTGCAAAATTCTCTTCTATGACCAAAACTGTGCAACCTACAGGAGATTTCCTGTTCAGAGCTCCAGGAATTAAACTGTATCTTACTTACTATGGTTCTATGTGCCATAAAGCCTCTCCTCTCTTCAGGTCAATCTTATGATTCACCTGCCACTTACCAAATTAACAAGTCAAATAGGGCGAAACTATAAAAGGGATATTACTGTAGTTACACCTTTGGATACTAAATGCATTACTATTAAGATGTTTTGGGGGCTGGCAAGTGACACAGTGGTTAAGGCGCTGGACTTCCACATGGCCAACCCATGGTTCGAGTCCTGGATCTGGAGACTTGCTCTCTTACTTTCCTTGTCTCTCATGGGTCAAATTTAAAATAATAATAATAGTAATAAAATAAAAATAAATAACCCTTTTTTTTTGAGAGGTTTTTGCTATAGGGCACGTGCATTCGCCAGAAAGACAGAGACAGAGATAGCCACGCCGCAATCCCTTTCTCCTCCATTCTCTTCTCCTCCATTCTCCTCTCAGGATCTTGGGCACGCACATGCACCCAGCATGAGTTTAAGCCACCAGGTCCAGGAATCAAACCGCGATTGGCTACATGGGAGTCCAGTGACATAGCCAGTATGCTAATGGCTGGTCCCAATCCTTTTTCAAAATTCTGGTTCATCACAAATGTAAGTTAGCAAATACAAAATAAATCCGCACATTGATAAGAGTCCTAAAAAGGAAATAGATCAAGGTCCCGATCACTTGTCTACCACTTATCAACTTGTTTCCTCGGTCAAGTTACTAAATCAGCTATACAGCAATGATCTACTTTTTCAAGATCGCATGTGAAATAAAGTAAACAGCACCTTTATGTGGGAGGAGGAGGGAAACGAAAGCTTAGAACGCTAAATGGCTACTCTTAACCAGCGATGAAGAGAGGAACAAGCCCCCAAGAGTCTCTCACACCAGCCTTAGTACTCCACCATCCATTCAGGGCTTCTTCATGGCTTTTGTTTAGTGAACCTGCTGAGACTCTGAAGCATGTAAAATTTTATATGTAATTTTAGGGAGCTCAGTGATAAAGTTTAAATTTTAAACAGCAATAACTTCCTACTAAACTTAATGTACAAAGAAGAATATTAAAAATAATAAACTTTATTTTATAAACTTTTCAAATTATTATTCACATGGTATTTACTTGTTAGAAGATAATGTAGATGTAAGTATTTAAGTGATGTTTCTGAAATTAATGAAAATAAAAACTAGTGAAGAAACTGTACTCAATAAATCATTTTATTAAAAATGTATTTATATAGCATCTTTATCCAAACACAATAAAAGATATAAGTTCCTATAAAATTAAAATAGCAGATCATTTTACAGGCAATTGGCAGAATAACTGAATACTTTTTATATACATAAACACACATACACACACACACACACACACACACGATGCCAGATTGTGGGGAGTGGACTGGGACCGAGAAGTAAAGCAGCAGCACAAGCCAGGTTTCACATGGGTAAGATGGTTAAGTCTTTAGAGCAGCAGTTAGGGAGTAGACGGTATTGACTCCACAGAACTACCCTAAGCTTGGAAGAGAACAGGAAAATTAAGCTCCATTATACATTAGAGTTTCTCTCTCTCTCTCTCTCTCTCTCACACACACACACACACACACACACAAATGCAAATGGTGTTATGTGGAGATAGCCACTAAAGCTTCTAAAACACATAGCCATATTTATTGTCTTTGTCCCCTCTACCTAAGCTCACGATAGCCAAAGCACCTAATAAATGTTAACCATTTACTGATTTATGTAACTCACACATACTCCGATGCTATGGTCTGAATGTTTGTGTCCCTCCAAAATTCTCACGTTGAAAGCCTAACAGCCAAAGTGACTGCACAAAGGGTAGATCTTCAGGAGGCTCTGCCTTCGTGAACGGGACTATGTCCTTGATGGAAACCCTACAGAAGGCCTCCCACCCTTCCACCACACAAGGCTGCAGTGAAAGACAGCAGCCTGTGAACCACAATGCGGTCCTCACCAGACACTGACTTTGCTAGCACCTTGATCTTGGAGTTCTCAGCTCCAGGAAGTGAAGAAGAAACTCTGGTTCTATACAATTCCTCGGTCTATGGTAATCTGTGATAGCAGTTGGACCAGACTAAGATATCTAGTAAAACACTCTCTGGTAAACTGTAAGGGTCTTTGCCTTGCCTGTACTGAGTTCAGGGCCAGTGAGAGAGAACGAGCACCAAAGGAAAGGGCCATACTCCATGACGTGCAAGGTGCTTTGCAGCGTGCAGAGGACTGGCAGGAGGACGAAGGTAGTGCTTCCCGGAGCCTGGTGTTAGGCGCTTCCCGTGCTTTCATCGTCACCTTCTGGGGCGATTTCACCACACCACTTTACAGAGGACAAGACTGTCTCACCAAGGTTAAAATTAGGGTAAGGCCAGAATGAGAAGTACCGTCTAATTCTAAAGCTATTTCCACTACCCAGACCGTGCTGTCTCTACTGGATCTTCACACTAGGCAGCGAGGGGAAATCTGTCAAAGTCAGCCCAAACTCTGCTGTCCTGACCCATCACGAAAAGAAAATCTACAACTCTACCAACTGATTTTACTTGAAAGATCACTTCAGAAATGACTTTACTCCTAAAAATCAGGAAACAATGGTTAATAGCTGCATATTACTGTGTTTCTACAGTCATGTTCATCCAATTACAGGTCTAAACAAAAACTGCGCCACATGAGTGGAGAACATAACCAGCAGGCATTTTAAAAACCGCATTTGGAAACTGGAAACATCATTTCAAAGTGTTTGAACTGAAAATTTAGACATGACCCATGGTTTTGGATCATTCCACTGATTGACATTAAGAGAAAAGGAATTCCAAAATTTCTGGAGAAGAAAAAGGATATTAAAATAGAAATGTTTTAAAAATATAACTGAGTGTTACAGTCAAAGATACTGTATATGCACAATAAATCGTGTTAAATGGGCTGGGCAAGTGGGATAAAAACACGTTTTCCTAACACCTGACTGGTTAAGTACCCTTATCAGGAAATTACTTTCTAAGCTATGAACAAAAGGGTAGAATTTGGAAGAGAGAAGAGAGCTTACAAACCTGTGAAAAAAATTAAACCTAAACACAGTTTAGTATCCCTGTACAGTTAAAACTGCAGAGGTAGGGCCATGCCCATAGGACAGTATGCATTACTTAGCCAAAGAGCGCTGTTAATAAATGAGGACACAATGAAGACTTCAAGATGATAATTTCTCTGTTACGTTCTTGTATTTTCTTCCATGTAGACATCAAATGGATTGTTATTTCTTATCTTAGGCCTGTTTTTTGGTCAAGTTATTACTGTTTCTTTGAAGGGCTTCCTGTCATCCTTAGAGCTCAGGGCATCGTTAATATTGTATTTAAATGTGGTAAGTAGGTTAGACTTAGACATGGGATCTGATTGTTCATACAACGCCAAAACTTTCTTTATATGCCTATTAATGTCTCAATTTCACATGAGTTACCAAACCGTCTCTTAAATAGGGGTACTTCAAGTCACAGGTGAGAAAAACAGCCTCCTATCACTTAAGCCACTCCTTCAACAAGATTCACTGGGTACCTACGTGTGTTCGATAGACCTTGTAAGCAGCTTCATTTCTTAAACCTAAGGTCTTCTCTACTTCAAATCCCTGTCCCTTCTCCAAAAGATTCTAGAATTTGCTGCTGCTCTCAATATCGCAGGCAGCGGAATGATCCAAAATCCTGGGTCACAACTGAGGGTACCTTGGGCCTGTGAAACCCTCGAGCTACTAGTTTGTATTTTCCGCAGCAAGTCCATCCAGCCACTTGGTAAACACGATCCCGAACTAATTCTGTACTGTTTTAATTTTAGCATGCCCGTAAGAGTCCTAAGAAACTCAGAGGCTCATTCAGTGCCTCTCCAGGATTCGAACGCTAACCAAACACCACCTGTATTATTTCTAAAATTTAAAGGGCTACAGCATCTGGCACGACCCGTGCGGACACGACCAACAAAGCCTCGGCACGAAGGCGAGAGCAGCCGTCCATCCTGTCCGCTGGGCAGGCCCGCGGCGCGCAGGGGTGCACGGCTCTGCGCGGCCCCGGCCCGGCCCCCGCCCCCCGCGCCGTG
>NW_006204543.1:1202209-1214463 GCF_000334495.1 Tupaia belangeri chinensis
CGCTCCCGGAGGGCTGGGGCGCCAGCGAGTTCGCGACGGGGACCCGGCGCCCGGGCCCTCGCGTGGACGTGCAGCGTTCCCGACGGGGGCCCCGCCCGGCGCGGACACAGGCCGTCGGCGCCGCGGAGCGACACTCGGTGCCCGTGGAGGGCGTCGCCCTCGCCGGGAGGCCCGGGGCGGGTCAGCTTGTGCCCGCCGTCCAGGAGCCGCGTTCCTTCCCTTCTAGTTAGCTCGTCCTAGCGCGTCTCTGAACAGTAGGGACGCTCGTCCATATCCTCCCACCCGTACCGGCATCGGCCCGGGATCCGACAGTGCTGGGACAGCTGACGGGAATGGCAGCGCTCGGCCTGGGCCACGGCTAGGAAAGTTGAACTCAGCTCTTTATCCTCTTCCCTTGTTGCGGATGCGCATCTGGAAAAATACTTGCTGTTGGAGTTCTGGTTATCTGTTACTGGACCATAATCTTTTAAGGAGTTATCGTTGTAAATTATCAGCATAAGCAACCAAGAATGAAAATCATTGTCTTCACTGTCAGATGAAAGCAGAATGTTACTACTGTACCTAATAAGTGAAATGTGACTTACAGCCCGGTACATCCAGATGCGCAGAGATCCCTGGCTTCCAAGAGACTAAACAATGAGAGGAAATGAACCTGCTTTTAGATGTCAAAATGAGATTTTTGCTAAGATCCATGGAGATCCTAGTTACTCATAGGAATCTGGAGAAGTGATCCATAGCCCTTTAGTTCAATGTTCAATATGTCCTTGATCCAGGAACCTGCTCTTTCTTTTGTCCACTTTTGAGTTCAGAAATGTTTGCAGATAAAATTTACCTCATGAATATTGTCAGGAATCTTTTTTGGGGGGTAGAGATTTTCGCTATAGGGCGCATGCGCTCGCTAGACAGACATAGACAGAAAGCGAGAAGTCACCCCCCAGGGGGGATGGCCACGCTGCAACCCCTTCTCCTCCATTCTCCTCTCGGGATCTTGGACATGCACACACACGTGCCCGGTGTGAGTTTTAAGCCACTGGGTCCAGGATGCGAACCGCGGTCGACCACGTGGGAGTCCAGTGACATAGCCATTACGCTAACTGCTGGTTCCCTGGTTAGGAATCCTTAGAATACTAGTGTTTCATCTCCACATACATTAGTTTTTATGAAAATTTCTTTCCTCCCATATCAGATCCGTATTTTTGGAATGTGTTCTAGAAAAATGACTTACCTACTGAGTAAGCAGTACATTCTTTTAGTCAAAATGAGACCTTGTAATTTCTAATAATTACCTCCTTTCAGGTGTCAAAAAAACAGTTAAATTTTATAAGCCTATGCATGGATGCCTTGAACAAACTGAACTTCTACCCAGAACTATGCCAGCCTTGGGAAAAAGAAAAGATCAACAATTCTTATCCCTGCCCTCAAGAACTCAACAGGATAAGAGGAAGTCATTCCCGTCAAACTGGACACTTTCTTCAGAGTAACCCAACATTCAGTGATTATGGGGCTAACTAATATGTACTAACTGGTACAACTTTTTTAAACGAGACATTTTGCCCTAAATTACTGGTGAGGTTGGATTTTAGACAGGGCTATTTTGTTGCTCAAGACTTGCTGTGAATCACAGCAGATGAATCAAAATGCAAAAACACCATTTTAAAGAAATTCTATAGTATGTGCCAAGATCAGAAATAAACTAAGCACCAGACACTGACGCAGCGGTAAATGCCACACTGCAGAGTTGACCCACTAGCAGTGCTAGCGATGTACGATGAGTATTACCAGGTATCACTGTTCAGCACTGCACGTGCCAGGCATAATATCTCCTTCATCCTCTACCTTTATGCGTATAGACCTGTCTAAATGTGTTCTTCCTGAGCCATCTGTTCTTTCTACAGCTAATTCGTGTGGGCGCAGGGAGTTCACCTTGGCTCTTACTCCCGTAATCATTCCCTCTCCTGTTCATAAGTTCTCTCTCTCCTGACATTGGCCCTTCTATTCAGAAGAGCCTTCTATGCTCAGATTGTCACTTCCTTCCGAGTCTCTCTTCAACTCCTGAAATTTAGCATCTTCCTCCATTTCTTACATGTATTGCTTCTATCAGTGTCACTGTGGCATGATGGCCAAATCCCAAGGTCCCCTCTCAACTTTTGTAGTATCTGATCTCTCTGCAACCATCCACACTGCTGCATCTGCCTCCTGGAAACTACTCCCTTTGTTCCATCACCTGCATTCTTTGACTTCTCCAATACCGTGGGCCACTTTTCCTCAACTCTATACAGAACCCTCTTCCGTCTGTGTTCTTGGTTCTCTTTGCCTACAGTATTGTGTGGTCTCTGACAGTACAATGTGTGTAACACGCTACCTCTTCTGCTTATATAAATCAGGGATCAAGTCTGAATCTTAACACAGCTCTCCTCTCAGCAGCTTCCTCCACAACATCTTCAGCTCCTTATTGAAAATTTATGTTGGATGGTCTACAGGTACCTCAAGCCGAGCATCTCTAAAACTGAGCTCACATTTTCCACAATGAACTGAGATGTGATAACCACCAAGGAGCAGGTTTGGAAAGAATAAGCTGGGATTTCATTTTGGCAGCATTAAACTTGAGAAGCCTATTGGATACCTGTAGTGGAGACTGCTAATTAACCAGTACTCCTCCTGTCCTGACCTGATAATACAATATCTAGCCAGACACACAGTTGCCTATGATGAATTTTAAGTGTGGCCACATGACTCAGTTCTGGCCAGTGGTATGTGAGAAAATACGACATATGCAACTTCCAGATCACGATCTAAAAGAAACGGGTATCCCTTGTCCTTTCTGTGTGTTCCTTTCCAATAACTGAAATGTGGTTGGGGTGGGGAACTATGTTAGAGGGTGCTAGCGTTTAAATAATAGTGTCTTCTCCAACATTTTTGTTGAGGGGCCAGATGGTGGTGCATTGTTATAATGTGACTCTTCTGCAAGACAATCCCACACATGGGAAGGGTCAAAATTCAAGTCCAGTGGGCCAGCCGGTGGAGTGGTAGCTAAGGCAGCTGGATCCCATGTGGCCAACTGTACAGCTTGAGCTCTGGAGCTAGTGGCTTGAAAAGCATGCAGGCCTATGTGCAAGTGTGCCCAAACTCCTGAGAGGAAAATGGAGAAGGAACTGCAGTGTGGCCATTCCCCCTGCAGGGTGCTTTCTCTCTTTCCCGAGTCCCGGACCTGGTGGCTTCCTTTCTCACCCCTCTCTCTCTCTTTCTGTGTTTCTCTCTGGCAAGCATACATGCCCTTTAGCAAAACTAAAGAAGAAGAAAGAGAAAGAAAGAAGTAAAGAGGTAGGGTGTTTTGGGGAAGTGTTACATTAGGAGGTGCAAAGATATCTACTGAGAGGATTCAGTGGGGTAGAAAAATCAGGCAAATTAATTTACTGAAATTCTGACTTATTGGGACCAGCAGATGGTATGGTGGTTAAGGCACTGGACACTCCCATGCCAACCACGGTTTGAGTCCCAGACCTGGTGGCTTGCTTTCTCTCTTCCCCTCTCTTTCTCAGTTAAAATAAAAATGAATGAATAAGTAAACATTAAAAATAAATAATTCAAAAGAGAAACTGACTTGTGAACTTCAATAACTAGGTATGCAACAAAGATTACATTTTTCAATCTTTTAAAGCCTTAGTATGTGATGTATAAAATTACGTAGCAAGATGGCTGTGACATTTGAATGGTTGAATGTTGCCTTCCCCAGCCCAACTTCCCACTCTGAATTGATATCCAGTGGGGCAGTTTTGAGAGGTGGGGCCTTGTGAGAGGTACTGGGCGGGGCAGGTCCCTCATGAATAATTAATGCAGACTCCCAGGAAGGGAGCAAGTTCTCATTAGTTTCTAAGAGAGCTGGCTGCTATTAAAACAAGTTGATTGCCTGCCAATCTCTGCACATTCCTGCCTTCCTTTCTACCCTTCTCCTGGTCATGTCGTGGCACAACACAAGATGCTAGCCATCCTTTTGGACTTCCCAGCCACCAGAAATATGAGGAAAAATAAGGCTCTTTTCTTTATAAATGACCAGTCTCAGGTATTTCAGCATTGAAGACAATGGCCTATGACATCTTTTATCCAGAACTTATTCGACCACTAATTTCACTCATTGCACCTACATCCAAGACTCCATAAGAAGTCAGTAAAGCAGAAATCTGGAAGTCATATCTCGTGCTTTGGCCTAGGTCATCACACTCTCTTTGTGCCAACCTGCACCCAGCTGGAGAGTAGGTGGACGAGAGAAGCATCTCATTGAACACCAGCTGCTGCGGCTGCCAATCTGAGCTGTTCTGAATAAAACAATTCCACCCAAATCAATGAAGCAATCCTTCGAAACTGTTCCTTCTGACAAGTGCATCATCTTAGTTCTTTGAAATTATTCACACTGTAGTCCTATGTCTAACACCATTGTAAATACATACTGATTCTAACGGGGATTCTCACAAAATATTTTAAATCTAAGGAAGTACATTGGGTAAAATGTTGGTGATAAAGATGGCGCAAACAACTACACTTACTGTTTTACTTCAGAACCTCTCAACTAAAAAAATCTCATTAGGGAAGAGTCATGAATAGAATTTGCAATTAAATTATGTATATAAATGATAGTCTTGGTTGATACTGACATTTCCCATACAAAATTCTGTTGTCTAAAAGATAATTTTGGGACGAGCAGATGGCATAATGGTTACATCACTGGAGTCCCATGTAGTCGACTGCGGTTCCTACAGTGCAAGTTGAGGGGGAGTGCCCGGGTGATAGGCCTTGGGAACTCAGCGAAGCTGAGGATTGCCCTGACTGGCTCGTGCTGAAGTCCCACGGTACCCACTACAAGAGGAGATCGTTTAATTGGGCTGTCACTGATCCTTGGTGGCGTTGTGACGCTGTGCTAAGTGGAGTCACACCTGAACTGGGCCTGCTGTGCGGTGGAAGGCCCTGCACCCCAGCATGTGCGTAGGAAGCAGGGGTGAGGTCACGGCACTAGGCATGCTCAGAGCAGTGCCCGGGGTGAGCCCTGCCATGGCAGTCATCTCGGCTTACTAAAGATGCCATCTTCCTTGATCCTCTGCCAGGGAACGCCGCCAGCGGCCGACACAGACACCAGGCAAGAATGCTGGCTGGCTGGTGCCCCTTGCACCTTGGGGAATCCCAAAATAACCGCTGGGCCCAGGGCGCAGGAGCTCAGGGAATGGGCTGGACCGGCCCGCATGTGGTGTCTGCTGCCACTTGCTCCGTGCCGTCCATTCTGGCCTGGCCCGTGGCTTTTCTGGTGGGTGGTGCTTTCTCCTTGTTGGGAAGAAGCGAAGCGGCACAGCCACTGGAGGGCTTTTGGGTTGAGGCGGACAGGTTAGAGATGCAGTAACTGTCTCGCCACCTCCGGGATGCCACGCAGGGGTGGAGACGTTCTTCCGGTTGGCACAAGCGTGGGTTCTAAGTCATGCAAACGGCGAGAAAGCAGAAAAGTGCACCCTCTCTTCTCATCAGGGAAGTGCAGTTCACACCCACAAGACAGCGCCGAGCCTGTCAGAACGACTGGGATCAAACTCGCGAACACCAGGTGCTGGTGAGGCTGGTGGGAACGCGTGTTAGCACAGTGCTGTGCACAGCAGTATGGAGGGGCCTCCGAGACCAAGATTGGAACCACTGTGTGACCACGATGGTGCCACTGGGCAGAGAAGGCAGGAGCTTGCCACTCTGGAGACGTCTGCACATCGCACCTAGCCTCAGTCACAATGGCGGAGTCACGGAAGCAACGGCAACGCCAACGGCTGATGCAGGGGTTGGGAAACAGAGCACACCGGGAAAACTGCTCAGCCACAGAGAACACAGGCCCTGCCATCTGACACAGTGGAAGGACCGAGATGACATCATGTGGACTGAAATAAGCAGGCAGCTGAAGACGGGCACTCTGCATCCCAGCCAGCACACACAGGTGCCCGCTCTGCACGGGGTGCGCCGACCGCTCGGACACACAGAAACAGCAATGGGAGACCCGAGGGCTGCTATGGGGTGCAGCGGCGAGGAATGGCACTCACGGGAGAGAGAGGGAAAGTGAGGAATCGCCCCTTTAGCACACTGCAACCCCTCTCCCCAGTTCTCTTCCTGACATTTTGGACACATATGCACACATGCCTCGCATGATTTTCAAACCACGGAGGCCGGGGCGCCAATCATGATCGGCCATGTGGGAGTCCAGCACCTTACCACCATGCCATTGCTGGCCCCACTGCGAGGAACTTTTTAAAAGACACAGAAATGCATTTAAATTAGGGTGAGAGGGTATGACATGGTGCACCACCACAGAGCGGAAAATATGAACAATTTAAAACATACTGAAGACAAACTAGCAGCACTATTGATCACCGTGCGGCACAAGGGGACACTCGGGGCTGGAGAACACACGTACACACGCCTCCTCGCCTCAGTGAGAGTCTGCTCTGTGCCCGCTTTATAAACCCACAGCGTAGCCACAAGGATGCACACCGAATGCATGCAAACCAGAAATCCTATCCTGAAAAAACTGGTCTGACTCAGCGACAATGTCAGATGAAGCTCGGAGCTGGCTAGTGCGTGACGCGGCCCGTGAAAGCACAGTGCCCCAGAGGACATCGGGTGCCGGGACAGACACTCCTGGATAGTCTCGGAAACCTAAGGTTTGACTGCCCCAGATGCTCCCTGATGTCACAGGCCCGTGGGTGGCTGTGGCCATGTGGGAGTCCAGCACCTTACCACCATGCCATTGCTGGCCCCACTGCGAGGAACTTTTTAAAAGACACAGAAATGCATTTAAATTAGGGTGAGAGGGTATGACATGGTGCACCACCACAGAGCGGAAAATATGAACAATTTAAAACATACTGAAGACAAACTAGCAGCACTATTGATCACCGTGCGGCACAAGGGGACACTCGGGGCTGGAGAACACACGTACACACGCCTCCTCGCCTCAGTGAGAGTCTGCTCTGTGCCCGCTTTATAAACCCACAGCGTAGCCACAAGGATGCACACCGAATGCATGCAAACCAGAAATCCTATCCTGAAAAAACTGGTCTGACTCAGCGACAATGTCAGATGAAGCTCGGAGCTGGCTAGTGCGTGACGCGGCCCGTGAAAGCACAGTGCCCCAGAGGACATCGGGTGCCGGGACAGACACTCCTGGATAGTCTCGGAAACCTAAGGTTTGACTGCCCCAGATGCTCCCTGATGTCACAGGCCCGTGGGTGGCTGCGGAGCAATGGCGGATGTCTAGCGAGCCTTTCCTTCATGCCAGGTGCTTGCAGGGTGCTCGGGGCTGCTCCTGGGCAGAGCCCCTGCCCTCCCAGCCGCAGTCTCCGGTGGCGGTGACAGAGGCCGCGGGCCGCGGGGCACATTTTCCCGTCTCCGTGGTGGCCCCGCTCACGAAATGCTCACAGGCCCGCCAGGCAGACCCTGCACTCTCTCTGGATGGTGGAGCCAACCAATGCGTGTTTCCTGTTAGACTCTTCCTCCAGGATGAGTGGAAAGCGTTTCTTAGAAGATATTGGCTTTTTGTGTTTTGTTTTGTCTTGTGAAAGGGCTATTTTATCTGGGTACATTGGAGCCCAGAAGCTGCAAACAAGAATCCTCGCCGTGCCCCCTGGTGGGCTGAGGCCCACTGACGCCCAGGTGCCCATTTTGCATCCGTGCCGTGCATGAGCTCTCCTTCTGTCCCTGGGGATCGTTTCTGTTGGCTTGGGGCGGAGGCTGTGAGTGAGTTTCTGCAATCAAAATACCCAAGTTGGTAGGAATGTGTGCAGTCCACACGGGAGCTCTGCTTTTCAAGAGCCTCACTCAGACGAACACGGGAAACCGAACGCCTAGTCCCTCCCTCGGGCAGAAAGACAGCCCGGCCGATGCGAGTCCGTGCTCGCAAGATCTCTGCGAGTCCCAAGCTGTGCCCCTGCCCTGCAGAGGGAGTGGAATACAGGGAGAAGTGAGGCCCCCATCCTCTGGGTGACACGGTGACACACAGGTCTCCTTGGAAACGGTTTGCAGGGCTCTGCCTCTCAGCATCCCAGCCTGAGCGCAGAGCCCGCCCGGTGTGGCCCGGCGGTGTTCCTTCTCCTGCGCTGAGGACCTGTGGACGTGCCAGTGTCAGAACCCCCGGCTGGGTGAGAATGGACGATACCACTCGCCCTCCCAGCTGCGGGAGGTGACCATGGGACTCCACTGGTATTTGAACGGAGCCCCTAAAAAGCCGTTTTTCCCTGTTGAAGCTGCCTGGCCGGCTCCTGCAGCACTGGCACGCACAGGCCCCACCTCTCCCAGACGCTCTCCTAGCAGTGAGACTCTGGGTGAGCATCTGGGCACCTCCTGCTTCCATGGTTTCTAAGTGCCCAAGGACGTGTATGCTTGCTAGAACTAGAGAGCTACAGAGAGGGGAGGACGGAGAACGGGCCCCTCAGTGGGTGAGACTGGGATCTGAACTGCGGCCAGCCGTGTGGGATCTGGCGGTCCTAACCAGTGGGCTGCAATTACTGAAGAGAAAGAGACAGGGCTGTGGTCCGTGGGGCAGGGCTAGGAAGCCCGTCTGGAATGAGCGTCAAGGGATGGAAGGTATGCAGAACCCTCCCATGACAGGGGTCTCTGTCCCTGAGCTGCAGAGACGGGGGCCCCACCACATCTCTCATCTGTCCTGCAGTGAGGTTGGTTTAAAGGACTGAGTTCGGAGGCACATTTCCATAGCCCCGGAGTGCTCCAGAAAATGCATAAAGCCGTCGACCTTAACAACCACATTCAGCACACATTTCGTTAGATCAGTGTGCGCCCCCAGCTCAACATAACAACTGCGGTCCTACTCCGGGAGACGAGGAGCCGCACGCTCGGTTTGACAGTCTGCCTGAGTGAGGGCACCTGGGCGGCCTGTGAGGGCATCTGCATCCAGCTTCCTATCAGGAGGGTTTTATTTGGGTAGGCATATTTTCAGTTTCCAGAGAAAGCTTCCCTTCTCATCTCCGTTTCCAGGTGGACTCTCATTTTAAGGATTATTGGCTTGGTGGCTCTGGGCAATCACCAAGATATCGCGTTCACGGCAATGGCAGTTCTCCTCCATGTTTCTTGCGAATTTTTGCCTCCACCTGACAGCCTTGTGCTGGGTTCCCCACAGGCTAGCAGACGGATCAGCCTAGCTTGAACCAGACCGTGAGCACAGCGCGTGGGTGTGAGCGAGGCCACGGGCGAGGATGCTGGATATCGTCCTAGAGAGGAAATCCAGTTCCCTCTGAGAGCGTGCGGGTAAGCCCACAGCTCTTAGTGATGGCTATGCGCGATGCTTTTACATCAAACCGGCCTTCATGTTCTCTCCGATGCCCTTAATTTATTACTGCGGGAAAAATCTGACCATTTAAAAGGATCCAGAAATGCTTTCTGTCCAAGTGTGAAGAAGGCATCTGCGTTTTTATAATACCGAATTGTGAGAGTGGAATTGTTTGAAAATGGAGTAAGAATGTGCAACCCCAAGCCAGGGAGGCAGTCCTGCCCCTGGGACAACCGGTCTACCCCGACTGTCCTAAGAGCCCTTTCCTGTTGAACACACCTGGGGCCTCCAGCCCTCGCTTCCTCCGGCAGTGCTCCTAGGCTTCTGCGGCAGCTCCTTAACTTCGTAATTCATTCTTTGGAATGAGTTTTTTCTTAAGTGCGTGGGAGGAACAGCAGCTCGCCATGCTGCGATCCTTTCTCCATTTTCGCAGCATTCTGGGCATGCACACGAGTACCCTGAAGGTTTCTCAAGCATCCAGTTCCTGGAGTCAAAACATGGTCGGCCTTCACCGCCGCGCTCTGCCGGCCCCACTGCTTCCCAGTCCGAGTGCCCTCTCAGGGTCAAGCTTAGAATGGCCTCACATCCCAATAAGCTCGTGGGAACTAGGTGGGGGTTGAGCACTTGTTGGTAAACAAAGTCTCCATTTTTTTCTTTTTCTTTCTATATATATATATTTTTTTTAATTTGACCAGAGAGAGAGAGAAATTAAGAAAGCAAGCCACCAGGTCCAGGACTTGAACCACAGTCAGCCACATGGAAGTGTCCAGCACCTTAACTACCATGCCACCTGCTGGTCCCCTCCATTTCCTTCTTCAAGAATGCTGAAATGTGGAAAATGGAAACTATGTTGAACCACTTGCTGAAGCCTACTTAAATTCAACATATAAAAGGAATGAGTCTTTGCAATCCTGCTAAGAAGAAGCACCAGCAATGGATCTTGCAGCTTGCAAGCAGCACCCCGTTATCAGGGGCCGCTGGTGGACTGTATGCAGCGGTGTCCGGGCAGGCTTTTTTATCTGGTCGATCCCACGTTCCACCCAGGGGCAGAGACTTGGTTTCAGACGCATCTCACTTCACTGGCTCTTCCTTCTCAACAGAGGACTTGTACCTGTTTACTTAAGAAAAGTATGTGGTTACTGCCATCTGGTGGTGGGAATGTGAGTCCTCCGTGTACACCAACCCTTTGTTTATCTAGTTTTAATATTTCGCTACAGGGCACGTGTTCTTGCCGGAGAGAGGGAGGGGGAGTGAGAAATCACCCCCTGGGGGTGGCCCCACCCCAGTCTCTTCTCCTTCTCCTCTCCGGATTTTGGGCACACACATGTGCCTGGTATGTTTTAAAGCCACCGTGTCTGGGACTGGAACTGCTCTGTCAAGCCACGTGAGATCCAGCCACCACTGCCACCCCCCTACTGGTCCCACATGGGTCCTTCAAAAATCCAAACAGCTGCCCCTTCTTGTAACTTCACAAGTCGTGTCCTACAGGGGAAATTCTGCCTTCTGTCTATGGGCGCGCCCGCCAGCTCCCAGTTCCAGGAAGACTCATTCCGGGACCACGGAGGGCACCTCCTCTTCGGAGGTTAACTTGGTGCTGCAGAGGCAGTGTGGGGTCTCGTCCCGGCTCCGAGCTGCGTGTGCGGAGCAGACCCAGCCGCGATCGTCCGCCTCTCCTGCTCTGCAGGCGTGGTAGCGGATGTGTGGCGCTCACTCCCGGCTCACCAGAGCTGGTGCCTCTGAACACGCCGTCACGGGCAGAGTGCCCTCAGTGTCCCCAGCTCTGCCTCAGGACAGGTACCCAGTGCACGGCGCCCCGGGGGCAGTAAGAGGGACTGACCCCGGCGGGTCTGTGTGCACCACTGCCCTCTGCTGGTGGCAGCCGGCTCCGGTGCTCAGGTCCGGGCCGCAGAGCCTGCCCTGGGTGCAGAGCTGGGCTGACCCAGCCAAGGCACAGGTGCTGGTCTCAGCGTCCTCTGTCCTGGACAGGGGCTTGCAGCGGAGGCGGTCTCCCTGCCGCTCTCCAGAGCGTGAGGTCGGCCTGTGTCCCTGGTGCTGCTCCCTCGGAGTGTCTCCTGACTCTGGTGGCACGGCCCGAGGTCAAGGCCCGGTGCCTGGCCGAGGCTGGAGTGGTGGACCCGACTGCTGAGGCTGCAGGCTCGCTGCTCTCTGCCACGAGTCTCTTGGCAGGAGACGAGACAGCTTGGTGTTCTGGCGCTCCAGGGCCTTCGAAATGCTTCAGGCTGTAAAGCATCGCGTAGCAGGAAAGGGCGGGGGACTTTGGGGGCTTGGACTGAAGTCAGTGGGTCTTTCAGGGCGTACTTCAAGGTGGAAATGCCACGGATTCGACTTTTCCACCACGGTGGCTTATGCGTGGCTGTGAGTTTGTGCGAAGTCTGCCTTGTCCCATTTGGACCAGGCCTGCTGATACTGGGAAGACTTTGGGGGTGTCACCATCAGGTGTCACCTCCGACCAGCTCCCAGGTCCCCGTGCGCACCCGGGCAGCCTGGGGTGTTCAGGTGCTGCAGTGCCTCGCCTGGCAGCCAGCCCAGATGGCAGCGGCGGACTGCAGGGTAAAAGCAGGAAAGAGGGCCGAGCCAGGCCTGGGGGAGGTGTAGCTGCCAGGGGCTTGCGTGGGAAGTGGCTGTGCCCAGCCCTGGACTCTCCTCTCAGGCCAAGCACGTCCCAGGAGTCCCTAGTGTCCTACGGTTTCCGACTGATGCTGCATCATGGCGAGGAGGTTTCCCCGGGGCTCGAATCCCAGGCGCGCCAGTTCCTCCCGGGCAGCCCTTGGCTTTGAGCAGGGAATCGCACCGCCTTGGAGCTGAGCCGCACCCCTGCAGGCGGCCCTGGGGGCGTTTTCTCCAGTGGACATGGCCTGGTCCTCAGCCCGCTCACGTTGGCCCCGGCGGCTACCCACAGCCGAGCTAGAAAGGCAGGCGCGGGGCCGGGCGCGGG
>NW_006204543.1:1214666-1216937 GCF_000334495.1 Tupaia belangeri chinensis
CCCGCCCCCCACCCGCGGCCCGCTCCGCCCCTCGCCAGCAGGTGTCGCCGTTCGCACGCGAGAAGGAGCCCGCGCCTGCCCGGTTCCTTTCCCAGAGAAGCTCCGCGGTCTTCCCGGTGACCCGACGCGTCATCACGGTTATTTCGTGGTGGAAACGAAGCTTGCCCGCCCCGGAGAGCTGGCTGTGTGACCGCGGGGAGACGCGCTGCGCTGAAACTGTTCCCCAAGGACAGCGGGACACCTACTGTGCGCCCCAGCCAGCGTCCAGGACGCCACAGGCCAGGACAGCTGAACTGCTGTCCTGGAGGCGTGACACTGGAGCGAGAGCCACCCGGGTGCCAGCGGCTCAGGGGGACCCGCCCTGGCTGGGCGGCCGGAGCTGCAGGCTGGGTCTCGGGAGGAGCGTCTGGGCCCACCTGGTTGGCAGTTGAAAGGTGCTGCCAGGTGTGTCCTCGGAGAGCAAAGCGGGAGGACTGGGGGGCAGGATCCATTTCATGGAGCTGTGAACCAGGGCTTGGAGCTTGGGGCTTAACAGGATCGCGAGGACAGCACCTCCCGGATGGTGACGAGGCATGGTGTCAGCCCCCATGGCACTGGCCGCCGAGCCACTCACCGACAGGGATGGCCCCAAACGGGCACAGCGGTGACACGTGGCAGGCCTGTCTCGGAGGATGCTGCGCGTGGGGAACGGCGGCTGGCGGCTCTCGAGGGCAGGTCATACCGGCGTGTCCCGGTGAGAGACTGCAGGCCCGTGTGAGGTGACAGGTGGTGCAGGCTGTGGCTGTGGGTCCGTGTGTTAAGGAGCCAGCCCACCCTGGAGAGTGACATGTGTGAGTCAGGGACATTCAGGACCATGGTACTGCAAGTCCCACCCCCATGGCATGGCCTGGGTGCCCGCGTCTGCCCTGACCCCACCTCTGCCATACTCACAGCCCAGACGGGTGGCCCTTAGTCCGGCCCACACCCCCGTCCGTCCAGTGTCCACCGTCGTCACCTGGGGCCCAAACGTCCCTCTGCCCGGCAGCGAGTGGTCCCCTCCCAGATCCGCCTTCTGGTGACAGCGGCTGGGTTTGCTCGCTGCAGAGCGGGCGTGCACGCCCCGCCCTCAGATGGAGCAGACCACATGAGCCAGGCAGGTCGGTCCTGGGCGCACGAGTCCTCAGGTCAGCGCCGACCCCGTGGCCTTCACAGTGGATGGACGCTGGGGAGAGGGCGGGGAGGCCAGAGGACGGAGGACAGAGCCTCTGCGTCCGGCGGGGTAGGAGATGGCGCGTGTGAACAGGCGGGCCGGGCACGACGGGGCAGCTCTGATGGCCGTGGGTGTGGGCGCCAGCGCCAGTGCTGTGAGAGGCCGGGCCTTTGTTTAAGACCCTGCAGACACAGGCTGTGCAATTGTCCAGGCCCACTGCAAACCAGAAGTGTCCGTGCCAGCAAGGCCAGTGCGGTGCGGATGTCAGGCGATTAATCACAACGGCAGACGGGGTGCTGTTATTTATAGCAAACTGCTGCTAAGCAGATAATAAAGACCCTTTCAGAGCGAGCCTTCTCCCCTGCACAGAAAGTCGCTTGGCTTGTACCATGGCTTTCAGGATGAAAGAAAACCCACAGGCACGAGAGCCCTGAGCGTTCATGGCCTTTAGTCCAAGGTCCCTGAGGAGCCAGCCCCACGGGATGGGGCTTGCGAGGTGAGCAGCCCTTGAAGGAGTCAGGGTCCTTACAGACAGGAGCCAAGCCAGCGGCCCCAGGCAGGCCCAGGGAGCTCCGGGGCCTTCAGACTCCCCGGGCCGGGTTGGCAGTGGTCAGGAGCCTTTCTGTGGCCATCACTGCACAGATGTCCCTTCTTGCCCCCCTACACGGGTCACTGCCCCCTAGGAAGTGTCACCTGTGCTCAGCGCCTGGAGCCCAGGAGGGCGGTGTCTCTCCTAGCTGGGGACACGTCAGTGTGAGCCCAGGAAGGAGCCTGGTCCTCACCCCGCCCAGCAGTGACAAGGATCCGTCTCCTCCCCACTGCGGTGGGCTCGTGGACCCCCACCAACGTCCACCCAGTAACGAGAAGGCGCTCGCCCGGGTCCTGCTGGCTGTTAGAGGAGCCGTCCAGACGGGAAGGCGCCAGACCTGAGGTCTCGAGGTATGAAAACCAGACATCCAGGCTCCGGCCACACATTGCTCGTCGCCCCACAGCCAGGACCGGCCGAAACTGGGTGCTATGGTGTGAGCGCCACCAGGACTCAGCGGAAGGGAAGCCTCTGCTGTCATGGCTGGAGGGGGAGC
>NW_006204543.1:1217015-1218261 GCF_000334495.1 Tupaia belangeri chinensis
TCACACAGCCGCTCGCCCCTCGCCTGATCCACAGTCGCTGGCCCCTCAGCCTTTGTCACGGGGCGGCGGGGCACAAAGCCCTCAGCAGGTGCCATGCCACGCTCCCGCACTCCCCAGACTCCAGGACCATGAGAGGTCGTTTTCCTTATTAGTACCCAGGTGAAGGCACTGAGCCTCTCGTTACGTAAACATGTATCCACACACACATGCACACTCACATGCACACACGCGCACACGTGCGCACACACATGTGCACACACACACAGTGGCCGAGAGCAGATGAATCAATGCCACCACCAGGACCGTCACGAGGGGTTAGAATGATCAGACACAGATTTTAAAGCCATCATTAAAAGAAAGGCTCCAATACAATTCTAAACCACCTTGAAACAAGTGGAGAAATATAAAAAGTCTTAGCCAATAAAGACAAAGGCCTTTCTAAATGTGGAATGAGACAAGCACAACAGCTGACATCAAACACACAGTGGTCAGCTGAGGGCTAGAGAGGGGCAGAGACAGGGCAGAGCTGGTGGCTTCAGAGCCGGAGGGAAATGACCCAGCCTGAGAGGACAGACACACGGGGCAGGGGAGGCGGGCCAGGGGCCTGCAGCCATGTGCCGAGCGTGACATCCGAGTTACCGCAGGTGCAGAGGGGAGGACAGGACGGTGCTGAGAGCTTGCACGCCTGGCTAGAGGCACAACCTGCAGCTGGACGCCGGGAGAATCCCCGAAAGTGAACCCCGGAAATCCAATGAAGACCTTCAGGCCAACGAGAGACGCAGCAGAAAAGTGCCCAACAACAGCGGAGTGCCACCTGCCCGGCAGCAGGAAAGCAGCACAGATGTTGGCAGGCTTGTCACTGGAGATCAGAGGGCCCAGGAGGAAGGAAACGTCAGAACACTCTTCGAGTGCTGAAGGAAAAGGTCCGTCAATGCGGAACCCATGTCCAGGAAAAATATTTTGCAGGAATGAAGGGGGAATCAAAACACCGTCAGATGAGTAAAGCCGAGAGAGGTGGTCACTCGTACGTCTACCCTAAAATAAGGGCGCACAGGAGAGAGAAGGAAGGGCTCAGGCCCTCAGAAAGGAAGGGAAACACACCAGGGCAGCCGCAGGGCACAACCAGAGGCTTCCGTCTTGTTTCTCCCCACAGTACGTTTAAGAGTGGAGGGGGAACCAGCAGTTAGCGTAATGGCTATGTCGCTGGACTCCCACGTAGTCGACTGCGGTTCGCATCCCAGACCCG
>NW_006204543.1:1218859-1221777 GCF_000334495.1 Tupaia belangeri chinensis
GAGCGGCCGCGCCCTAGAGCAAAAAACCCCTCAAAAAAAAAAAAAAAGAGTGGAAGCAAAAATGATTACCGTGTGTGTGTAAGTATGTCATAACGGGGAGGTGTGGGAGTGGAGAGTGATGGGGGTTCTCGTGTCATGCAGCAGGTGAAACGTCAGCCCCGCTGGCTGTGACGTGTCGTGTGTCTCTAGCGGAGCACACAGAGCAGGCGTCACAGTCATACAGAAACATGCCCTGGGGATCACCACGGGTGGGTGGAGACGAAATCTGACTCAGAGGACGGAGCAAGGGGACACAGACCAGCAGCACAACCACGCATAAGCCCGAGAGCACACACAGAGAACGAATGGCGTGGACGACCCTAACACCCAGCGACTGGACCCATGTCAGTGCCCAAGCGCCTCAGTGGGCAGAGCAGTGACAGAGCACGGCCCCGGGCTGCGCTGTCGGCGAGAATCTCATTTTGGATACACAACAATATAGACCGGGTGAAAGTAAAAGGATGAAATAGACATATAATGAAAAAATTAGTGAACGGGAAGCAAGAATGACTTTTTTTTTTTTTTTTGAGATATTTTTCCTATGGGACGCATGCACTTGAGAGACAGCAAGAAATCACCCCTCAGGGGAGTGGCCATGCTGCAATCCCATCTCCTCTATTCTCCTTTCAGGATTTGGGGCATGCACACTATGCTCCCAGCAAGAATTTAAGTCACCAGGCCTGGGACTTGAACCACGGTCAACTACGTGGGAGTCCAGCGACGTAACCATTACACCATCTGCTGGCCCCAAGAATGGCTATATTTAATATTAAGTAACCTTGAGAAGGAAACCACCAGGAAGAAAGAAGAACACCACATAATGAAAAAGGCTCATCCCATCATGAAGATACACAGCTAACGCCAAGCAACAGAACTGCCAGATACGTAAAGAAAAAACTGACAGAGCTGAAAGGAAAAAGGTATTTTCAGAGGGATCAGCCCTCCTTTTCCAGCAGCTGAGCAACTGGAAAGGAGCTCAGGTAGGGTGAGGAGTTCAGGACCCCCCCCCACACACAGCAGACACACTGCCCAAGGAGCAGGATTTGCATTCTTTTCAAGTGTTAATGCAACAGACATCATGACAAAGCATATCCAATGACGGAAAAAAAAACCCCTCCATAAATTATAAAGAACTAAAATCATAGCGCATTTTTCAGCCACACAGGAATCAAACTGGAACGAAAACAGGAGAGCGATACGGTAAGATAGCAGGAAAATTTCCGAACGCTTTGGGAACTGAAGGATACACTCACTAACCCCTGAGTCGAAAAGGAAGCTTCATGGAAAATGAAACCCCCGGGGCCAAGGCAGTGGTATGCGCTGGCTGACACTGCTACTTGGTAGGCTGGGGCCAAGCAGGAGCCCAGAGGCAAGCCCCAGCCCACTCTGAAAGCCCTGGGTACTTGGAGGACCAAGGCAGGAGGGTGGCCGCCACCGGGGCTGTGGGGCCCACAGAAGTGCAGAGGTATAAAAATGCAGGTATGGGCACCGCGGGTCTCAGCTACGGCAGCTCGGACGGGCATCTTAGCACAAGCGATTAGTTAGGAAAATGAACAAAGCAAGCCTGAAGCAAACGCAGGGAAGCAAAATAATGGCAGAGCGAAGATGAACAAAACTGGAAACAGGAAAATGGAGGAAATCAACGAAGCGAAGTGGCGATTCTATGGAAAAGATAGACCGAATCAACAAACGTCTGTCAAAACCGACAAGGGCAAAACGAGAGCCTCTAATCACCAGGACGAGGACGAGGTCAGGCCTCACGGCCCGGCAAGCATCGGAGGCGGGAGCAGCCGGCGGGGTGAAGCGCTGTGATCGGCCAGCTCTCCAGGCCGTGGTTCAGGGAGCCAGCTCCCACGTGGCTGACCACGCAGTCTGAATCCTGAACCGGGGGCTGGAGAAACACACTGGACGGGTGGACCCTGGGGCCCACATCCTGACGGGAGGGGGAGATGGAGGAGGGGCTGCTGCCTCCCCGCAACACATGGGCGTGCCTCCGCCTGTCTACGGCGAGCACATGTGTTCTCTGAGACATTTAAAACACACGCAAGAGGGTTCTCAGTCTGCTGAAGACCAGCCGCAAAACTCTACAGCCCTGGAGAGGTTTGCGCTATAGGGTGCGTGCGCTTGCCAGAAAGACAGACAGACAGACAGAAGTCATCCCCCAGAGGGATTCTCCTCTCGGGATCTTGGGCACACACGCACACGCGCTCGGCATGAGGTTAAGTCATCGGGTGTGTGGAGGCCGACCGCAGGGGATGGGTCACGGCTTACGTCTGGGGACTCCTTGAGCTCAGGCCCTGCATGCCCACGGCTGACGGCGGGTAGAGCTGGGGGTGAGCCGTGGGGTGCAGACGTCATCCCCCAGAGGGATTCTCCTCTCGGGATCTTGGGCACACACGCACACGCGCTCGGCATGAGGTTAAGTCATCGGGTGTGTGGAGGCCGACCGCAGGGGATGGGTCACGGCTTACGTCTGGGGACTCCTTGAGCTCAGGCCCTGCATGCCCACGGCTGACGGCGGGTAGAGCTGGGGGTGAGCCGTGGGGTGCAGACTGTTCCGGGGCAGGCTGTCTCTCTCTCTTGTTCATGGGAAAAATGAAAATTTGAGATTTATTGTGAGGTGGTTTCTTTCTGGGAGAGAGGCCAACAGCATCACAGCGCAGGCCGACACCCCATCGGAGGTCAGTGACTTTGGTCGGTGTCCAAGACTCCAGCGTTTTCAACCACTCTTCCTTCCTTTGCGTTCTTGTGTGCCAAAGAAATTTCCAGAAAATAGCTCTGAAGGATGTTAGGGAGGCCTTGCTGCCAGCTCCCTTTTCCAACGTGAGGACGAAATAACCCGGGAGGCTACGGCTGTCCGGACTGTGGGAGAGCGGTCA
>NW_006204543.1:1221808-1223616 GCF_000334495.1 Tupaia belangeri chinensis
GTGGGCCAGCGAGGGCCCTGGGAGCACTCTGCCCCCGAGTTGCTTCCTACTTTAGTTTTGGCCCCAGTCTTCCTTCAGAAGTAAAAGGTTAGCCTTTTTAGAGATGGAGGATAAAGAGGCAGGGCTTGCTCAAGGAGAATGCAGCGCAGGGGTTGGTGGGAGGTGGGTTTGGAGCGGAAATCTATCACGTTTCAGGCTTTAGCTGAGGTCAAGGGAGCACGCCCAAGAATGGAGGATGCTCCTACAAGCTCTCGGTAAGAGGCGTTTCTCCCCACGTAGCCTGTTAGCTCCGCACAAGCAGACCGCAGGGCAGGGAGTGGGGCGATGCCCTCAGCCCCCGGGCCTCTGCTCTGAGGACAGTCCAAGGAGGGGCTTTTGCAGTGTCGTCTCTGCGTAAAGCCTGTGGCCCCCGCTGCTCTTCAGCATAAACTCAGGGCAGAGAGAAGGCGAAGGTAACCCCCCTTGCTGTTTCTCAGAACGAAGCACTCCAGGCTGGCCTGTCGCCTGCCTTCTTCCCAGCAGCAGTGAGACCCCTGCTTCTGTGAATGCTACAAGCCCTACCTGTTCAGTGTATCGGCACACAGGACACGCTGTTCTCTCGGAATCCACGCGTTTTATAGACCGTCCCTGTGCGTGGGTGGTTCAGAAGTTCCCCCGAGCTTTGTGCGTAACACTGCAGGAGCTGCTGCGGGGAACCGCAGCCCGTGTCCGCGTCTCGGGAGCGGCCACTCGAGGGTCACGAACACTGTCGACAGACCGAGACGGGCGAGGGGGAGCAGCTGTGCAGTGAAGGGGGTCAGTGGAGCCCACGGAGGTGGGAAGGCTCGCGGAGGGCTGAAGCCGCCCCAAATCTGAAACACTGAACCATGACAAGCCACAGGGCAGGCCACGGGAGGGGTTTCAATGTGCCCACGGTTCGCCAAGTCAGGAGAACGACAGGTGTAGACTAAGTTCAGGGGAGCACACGCTGCTTCGGGGGGTCCCCACCCGGGTCCTGGCCTTGTAGGAGCAGGGCGGCACGGGAGGTGAGTGAGCAGGGCTTCTTGTCCCCCAGCTTCTGTGGTTCGCAGCACGCCCGTGCCGCCTCCAGGCAGCCCAGGGCTGACATTAGCGTCCTGCAGGAGTCCCAGATGGGACCTTCTAGTTGGGGAAAAGGGCCCGGGGCTCCGGCATCAGGCGTGCTGGCGAGTCGTGTAAGAACCGCAGCACACGTGACGGTGTAGTAACCCCGGAAGTAAGGTGGCTACGGGACGTGCTCGGAGATCCCGAAACCGTCCCCTACCTGGCCCAGGGGAAAACTGTCTTCCCGGAAATGGGGCCCGATGCTGAAATGCATGGGGACCACAGGTTTAAGGAGACAGTCTTCCCAACGCATGACTTCCTGGGGGAGCTTAAGAGAAAGGGAAGGAAGCCGTGTCTGTGGGCACAAGTGGGGTTGTGGAGGGGAAAAGGAAGAAAAGAGAAACAGTTCAGCTTCCCAGGACAAACGCACCACTGTCCCGACCCGCAGGACAGTGGAACAGGTTTCCTGAGGGAAGGAGTGAGAGACGGGACGGACGGCGCAGGGTTACAACATGGAGATGGCGCAGCGTCACGGCTCTGCAGGGTCGTCCGGAGAAGACGCAGCGTCACGGCTCTGCAGGGTCGTCTGGAGATTGTGGGCCAGAGATCATGGTTATATACATGCTGGTGGGCGGAGATTGGTTAAATAAAGGATTGTAAAAGAGGTGGGTTATGATTGGTTGCTTTTGTGGACCAATCATGAGGTGCCGGATATGCAAATCTGAGGGATTCTAGTGGCCAATCAG
>NW_006204543.1:1225442-1228078 GCF_000334495.1 Tupaia belangeri chinensis
GCGGCTCTGCAGGGTCGTCCGGAGAAGACGCAGCGTCACGGCTCTGCAGGGTCGTCTGGAGACGGCGCAGGGTCACAGCGCTTCAGGGTTGTCCGGAGACAAAGCAGCGTCACAGCTCTGCAGGGTCATCCGGAGATTGTGGGCCAGAGATCATGGTTATATACATGCTGGTGGGCGGAGATTGGTTAAATAAAGGATTGTAAAAGAGGTGGGTTATGATTGGTTGCTTTTGTGGACCAATCATGAGGTGCCGGATATGCAAATCTGAGGGATTCTAGTGGCCAATCAGAGTAAGGTTTTGAAGGTGAGGTTTTGAAGGGGAGCCAGTCATGGCCTTTGGCATTGTGTAATTGTTTGCTGAGAAACCGAAACCTAAGGGCGATATTCGCCGGCGTAGCACACACGACATCCGTGGACTAGCACACCCCCGCCCCCGCCAGCCCCAGAACGAGGATAGTGAGGGCAGGGGAACTTTGGGGGTGAGAAACCACCGGGAAATGCAAGCTCAGACTGCACAGTCAGAAATGGGCAATAAACAGGGAGATGTTTTTAAAAAGGTGATTGAGTTCGGGAAGGACACGAAAGAAAAGGCAAAATTATCTCAGAAATGAAAACCAAAAGAGAAAACCTAGGGAGAGGAGTCGCAAACGAAACGCAATGAGGACCCTGGGGAAAGGCGGGAAGGCAGCCCGCAGGTGGACGGCCGCGCAGGCTCGGAGGGTGGGAGAGGACCGTGGGGCCCGGCCTCTGGGAAAGGAGGCAAGGAGGAGGCCTCTGGGAAAGGACGTGCGAGTCTACGGTTCTCTCTGCGAAGTGTGTCCCGACTTTTCCAACAACGATTTCTATTCTTGAAGTCCCAAAGGAGAAAAAGCACTTCAGCGGAGCAGGCTAGTCTCGAAAGCTGCCATGGAAGAAGTGTTTCCAGAACGAGAAGGCCTGAGTCCACACACCGAAGGGACCGACCGGCTGCCCGACAAGGGTAACGGAGCCTGGTGCGCCCTCAGGGAGTTCCTAGAAAACTAGGAGATTTCAGAGGGAGAGGTGAAGCCCTCAGGGTGGCAGTGAGAAAAACATAGAGCCTCGTAAAGCGGGGAGTCAGGCTCAGAGCCAACTCTTCAGACCGACACACCAACCGGGGCAGCCAGGGAGCGGTGTGTCAGACGGAGTGAGAAAGGGGAGGCTCTGAACTCGCCTTTTCTGTCTATGTTAATTACAGACTACTGTAAGGAAGAGATGCTTCCCTCATTTATTTATGTATTCATTTCAGCACGGATGCATGACTTACTCTGTGGGTGAAAACCCAGAGAATTCTTTTCTTTTCATACTCGAATTGTTCTAGCTTTGATGATCAGAGAATCCTTCAAGTTGGTTCCAGGGTTGGATTTTTTTTTTAAGAGAGAGATTTTTGCTATAGAGTGCATGCGCTCACCAGAGAGAGACAGAGACAGAAAGTGGGAAATCACCCCCTAGGGAGGAAGGCTATGCCACAATCCCTTCTCCTCCATTCTCCTCTCGGGATCTTGGGCACGCACGCTCACGCACATGGAGTGTTTGAAGATGCCGGGTCCAGGACTCGAACTGTGGCCAACACGGGGGAGTCCAGCGATGTAACCAGTATGCCATCTGCTGGTCCCAGCAAGGAAGACAGAGCTGAGAAAAGCCTGCTATCCTGAGTCAGCAGCACATCGGCTCCATAACAAAGTCAGAAGAAGTAAAGTACTTTTAGGAAGGAAAAGTACGGCTGCAAAGACGTTTCCTGGGACGCCCTAGGACATATTTACAGACGGAGGAGCAAGGTGGCCCGCCACGGTGGCAGGAGATGCCCAGACACTGCCAGTCAAGGCCCGAGCGGAAGAGGCTGGACCGTGCCTGTGCTCCGACCGCCCCCTTGGCGGGAGCCCCCATCAAACATCAAACACGCCATCTCCCTCTGGAGCGAGCAGGTGAGACAAAGGGGGCAGGCCAGGAGAGCCGGAGCACCCGCACCCGGAGGGCAAGGGCGAGCCCCAGCAGGGAGCGCTACCCGGAGCTGCTGGCCCCAGCCTCCAGGGCAGGTCCCCGCCTTCTCAGGGGGCCCACCCCCGGCCTGGAGGGGCAGCCTGGGTGCCTCCAGGGAGAAAGCCATGACACGGCCGCACAGCTGGTGGGGGCACGGCTGCGGCTCTGGGCTGCCCTGCAGGCGCGCCCGCGGGGAGGGAGCCGGGTCTCCCAGGGGCCAGGATGGAGGCCCTAGCCTGGATGGTCCCTGCCATAGGAACCTTGGAGCAAGCTCCTACGTCCTGAGGGAGCCGCCCTCCCAGGGAGCCCGACCGCTGCTCAGCCGCTCCTGCAGCAAACACCCTGCGCTGTCGGCCCTGGTCCCCAGCCACCTCCGCAGGGCCCGGCTCTGTGATGGCGAGGAGCCTCCTGCCCACCCGGGCTCCGGCGCAGACCTGCACGGCGGCCTGTCCTTCTGTCCTCAGCATGTGCCCAAGGGGCCCTCATGGATGAGGGGTCCCACCACACGCCCTGGCCAGGGCCCCCAGGTTCCCGAGATGACAGGACGGCCGAGACACTGGCCGGAGTGGACCAGCTGCAGCAGAGGGGCTGGGACGCTCCCACGGACCACACCCCCAGCCAGGAGGGGGGCCGGCGGG
>NW_006204543.1:1228621-1230786 GCF_000334495.1 Tupaia belangeri chinensis
GGCGCCCCCCCGCCCCCCCCCCCCGGCCAGGAGGGTGCCTGGCTGGGGACAAGACCGGACCAGGCCCTCCCGGGGGCTGGAGGCGGAGCCGGAGCTACGGGCACACCCACCCCCACCCCGCCCAGAGAGCGCTCGGACACAAACCCCGTGGTCCGGTAGCTGTGCCACTGGGCGATGTGACAAGGCCACCGCGCTGCTCACTCACCAGCGTCCTCAGGCCTCAGGGGCGGCGGGGAACAGGGCGTGTGTGGGGCGCTGCAGGGACGGGCACCATCTTGGGAGGACAAAGCCGACAAGGGGCAGCTGTGGGCAGGGAGCCCGTGAGGCCCAGCTGCTGAGTCGGAGCAGACACGGGCATGGGGGCGAGGGTGGAGCTGCTGCAACTGGGCGGGCGCCGGCCGGCCTCCCCGTCCTCACCGGAGAAATACACACGTACACACACCCCAAGCTCGCCAAGGTCTGCCAAGGGGCTCCACGTCCCTACGGGGCATACTGCATGCACGGATTAAAATAAGGAATTAAACGCCCGGTCCCCGTCAGCAGAGGGCTCTTCCCACACGCTCCCCCTAGGACCTGCAACCCGGTCCTCGCGGGAGTCACAAGCCAGTGAGTGCTCCTGTCCAGAGGAAGTGGCCAGTCTGGAGTGCTCGGGGACACGTGTGACAGACACGGCTGCTTCTGTGGAGGCGGGGTCCACCCTGCGCCTGGGCCGCCCAGCAGGAACTGTGGGGCTGGGAGCCGAGGCCACCCGTGGTTCAGGTCCCTGGCCTGGTCAGCCCGGAAACACGGTCCTGGCCAGTGGAGGACGGACAGGGGTCGGGACATGGGCAGGCCCTGTGGAGGGTGCCCCCACCCCACCCAGAATTAGACTGATAAAACGAGAAGTCAGCCCGGCAGCCTCTGGTTGGCAGACCGACAGACACTCAGACATCCAGACGTGAGTGGGACCCAGGGGAGGCCGGGCCGGCAGGTTCATGGCCTAGCCGGCGCCCCGTGTGCCTGGGCTCTGGCCTGCACCCAGTGTGGGCGGGGTGGGAGGAGCACTGTTTGCAGCCGTCCTCTGGACTTCAGGGCTTCTCTAGGCACAGACGTGGGACCGCCGACTTCACAGAGGGAAGGAAGGCTGCCCAGTGAGCTGGGCTTCCAATAGATTTTCCTTTGTATAAAGATGCCTCATGCCACAGTTGGGGCACACACCACATGACTCACTGTGGATCTGAAATTTCACTTCACCTGCGCGGGGTCCTCTCCCTGGGAGCCTCGGTCCTGGGTGCTGCGCGCCCCACCGCGCCATGGTCCCTGCGGGCACGGTGACATACCCCTTCTGCAGAACGGGGCCGCTGGCTACCACAGCCACCTGCAGGGCACACAGCCCACCTCCGCCTTCCTGTTCTACTGTGTCAGTGTGACTGCTGTCCTTTGGCAACCAGCATGTTTAAAGGAGGGCACTTTGAAATGTGTTTATTTTGGAGCAAAACCCGTAAATGCTTAGGTTTTCACACTGCTCTTGAAGATCCCTGCTCACCTGGGGACCTGAACTAGAGGGGGCCGTGGTCTTTGCCAGGCGGCATGAGGCTGGGTAGTCCCAGCACCCAGCCCTCCCAGGGATGAGACCCCAACCACAGTCCCTGCCACCCCTGAGGATGGCCCGGGCAGGGCGCTGACCCCGAGACTGCCAGGGTCTGTCCACACCCAGGAATCCTGTGGCAGCTGTGTCTGGCTCCCCGGCCTCCCGGGGCTGGGTCCAGACCCAGAGCCGAAGTGGAATAAGGTCCAGAGACGAGCCCAGCGCTGCTCCGCATGCAGGGGCTGGTCGCCTCACGGGCTCCACGACTAACAGCTCAGAGCCAGGAGGGGCTTGACCCGCAGGCAGCAGGCCGCAGGCCCCAGTAGACAGCCCCGGAGTCCCCGCAAAAGACGGCCCACAGCCGCCTGGGGCATAGAGGGGGCTGAGCTCCGCGGTGCACATCCCACACCTGGCCCGGGCGAGGGCGAGGGCGAGGGCGGCCGCGCTCTGCGCACAGGCGCCCCCTGCAGGCGGCTCCTGCCCTGCAGCGTCTCCCCAGGCCTTGCTAGGGTTGCCTAGAAGGGAGCCCTTTCCCCACGGCGGGGCGTGATGGGACGTGGACACGTCCTCCCGAGAAAAACGTGAGTTATCGTCAGCA
>NW_006204543.1:1230817-1235895 GCF_000334495.1 Tupaia belangeri chinensis
AAATCACGTGGCTTGATCCCAGGGCGCCATTCCAGACAAGACCAAACATGGGGGGCAGACGGGGGATGGGTAATCCTTAAAAAATGCAAGTTCAGAGCACACGGAGCCTTCTCTGAGCCTGCCTACGACTGCTGTCTGCCTGCGTGTTGGAACAGCTAGCATTTCCGCCAGGATGACGGCCTTGTGGCCTTCCTAAAAATAGCCGGCCACATTTCTGTGCTCCCCCTGGGGCAGCGGCTGGAGCTCTCCCTTGGAAGGCCCCGCTCCTAGGAAAACCGTCTCCTCCGCCATCTCTCTCCCTTCCCTTTCTCCTCTCATTGCCAGAGGCTATGTGTTCATGCCAGAGAGCCACGGAGTCAGGAGAGCACCCGCAGCAGCCTCCCCGCCACCCCTCCTGCCGGCCGGGATCACGCACATGTGTGCTGCAGGCATGTCTGTCTCCCCAGGCTGGCAGGGGAAGGGCTGGGTGGGACCCGCTCTGCTGGCCGCTAGGCTCTGAGCCCGCCACGTTCTCTTCTTCCAAAGCTTCCTTATTTCTTACACGGCGGAGGGGGAGAGAGGGAGAGGGAACCCTGACGACCCACCAGCCCTCCAGCCAGCCAAGCCCACAGTGTGACCTCGGGTGCCCACTTGTTCAGGTCACGGAACGCCCGGCTCCCACGTGGCATGGCAGGACACTGCAGTGCCCGGGCCACGCACACCTGTCTTCCTCCGTGTGGGATTTTAAGGAAGAAGACTCCCTTCTTTGGTGGGAAGGGGAGGTGGGGAGAGGGCTAAAGGGGTAGTAAAAGGGGTGGGGGGTGCACATCAGGAGGAGTGATGAACGCGCTGGACTCTCACGTGGCTGACCGCGGTTTGAGTCCCGGACCCGGTGGCCTAAACTCACGCTGGGCATGAGTACGTGCGTGCCCACAATCCTGAGAGGAGAATGCAGGAGAAGGGATTGCCGCGTGGCTGTCCCCCGGGCGGTGACTTCTTGCGTTCTGTACCTCTGTCTCTCCGTCCCTCCGGCAAGCACAGGTGCCATGAAGCAAAGATATCTCTTTAAAAACTAAACAGAAATACAGAAGATGTTACAAGGCAACCCTCACTGCAGCCAGCATCGGTGTGCCTGTGGCGGGGGGGGCTTCCGGGGTGTTTCCGTCATGGTCTGCGCCGTGCTCGCCCCAGCGCCTCTGGCTCCGTCCGCAGCCCGTTCCCTGAGAGAGGTTAGCTGCCTGTGGCTCTCCATGGTCCACACGTTCCCACGGCTGGGGCTCTGGCTTGAGGCAGCGACCGAGGGCCACCTGCCCCCCGATGGACGTCCCGAGCGTCGGGAAGGAAGGGCAGCCGGGGCGAGCCTGGCTAGGGTAGCAGAGGAGGCCCTTCGGGAGCTCCGTCCCAGCACTGCGCCCTGGGAACACGTTTAAATTTAAAATCACACTCTCCGAGCTTTTGGCTTTATTTATTTATTTACTTATTTTAAGCTTCCTTCTGCTGGGAGACAGACAGAGGGTGAGGCGCAGGTCAGTAGGTTTCCAGGCTGCGGTCTGTCCCAGCCTCGGCCGGCCCGGCACGCTCAGGGAGGTCAGGTGCCTCGCTGCTGCCCCGCCACGCCTGCACTAGACCCGCACTTGAGCTCCAGCGTGCGGGCCCAGTGCACACAGCACACCGTGAGCGCCCCGTGGCTGTGACCCTCACCCGCGTCTGCCTTCGGCACTCCTCCCTCCGCGCGGGGACTGACGGGGGCACGGACCCCTCCCTGCTGCCTGAGTGTGTGCCTCGCAGGGGCCACGAGCCCTGCCCACCGCCACACTCCTTGGCGGGTATCAGGAGCCATACTCCGGCGTGGGCTGGCCTCGGAGCCTCCTGGACGCTGGGTGTTCAGTAAAGTTTCTTCCTTCCTCTGTCTGAGCAAGACAGACAGACAGACATACCCACGGGGTGTTCCTGGGACACACTAGTCCCCCGAGGCCCAGGCTCCTGTTCTAAGTCGACGACAAGCTCATGTCACACCACTGTCCTCCTCGGTTTCATTGAGCCCCCCCCCCCAGACAGGTGTCCAGAAAATGTGTGGCTTTATCCCCACGGGGTCCACGACCAGCCCGGCCTGGCGGCGTTACTCTGTGCGGTCACCACTCACTACTGCAGCTCCCGGAGTAGGTCCTGCCATTACTCCTGGTCATTGAACTCTGAAATGCACTTAAAACCTGGGCGACTAAAGGATAAAACCTTTCCGAAATAATTATGAACTAAGAAAATGTGTTTGTGGAGAGAAAACCTCCTTTTCCTGGAGTGTGATGAAGGTGGGCTTTCTGGAAGACAGAGGAGACACAGGACGGTGGCCCAGGGCACCGAAAGGCTCTCCCAAGGCCAGGCTGGCCTCCATCCTCCAGCAGGAAGGGTGGAGGCCAGAGGGGTTCCAGTGGCTGTACACCCTGGGGGGCTCATCTACACAAGGAGGAGGCAGCTGAAAGGCCCGCCTATAAAGAAAACAGGAGGCTCCTGGAATCCGGCCTGGGTTGCCATGGTGACTGACTGCCCCGAGCCGCCCTGGGTGTGCACACAGCTCCGGGGTGACTTCTGGAGCAGCGTGGTGGACGGTTGCCCCGACACAGCTGGAGGCGCAGGTGCACTGCCTGGGACAGGCTGGAGCAGGGGCTCGTTTATGCCACCGGTGTCTGACGCACCTCAAGGACTCCCCATGCAGGCCCGAGCTGCGGTTTCAGTACTGAGGACTGGGAAAACGTCGCTGTGGAAACACCCAGAAGCATGTCTGTTACTCTGACAGGCAGGCCTCGGGTTGGGCAGACGCTAAGTTCAAGTTGTTCAGGAGAGTTTGGATGCTTTAAAACAGAAACGCGAGGAGGGCTTCGTCGTTCAGTGTGTCCACAATAAATGACGGCAGAATCGAACACGTCCTCGGGCCGACCACGGCCTGGTGGCTAAGGCAGATGGAGCTCACGACATGGATCACGTCCCAGACCCGGTGGCTTGAGAACACTGGTTCATGTGTGTGCCCAACACCTGAGCGCACGGAGAGACGGAGGAGGGAGTGCGGCTCGGCCGACCCCCACGGGCGGTGTTCTCGCTCGCCGGCTCTCTCCAGTGAATGTATGTGCCTTCAGGCAACAACAACAACAATTAGGGATGCCCATCTTCAACACACAGATGACAGGAGGTGGCCGCTGGAGTCCCCAGGGGCTCGTGCAGTTTACGAAGACCAGGGGACTCTGAGAAAGTGACCTTGTGCTTACAGTGACTGGACCTGGCCAGCCCCGCCAGCCTGGAGCAGTGTGGGTCCTGGATACCTGTTGGACGAGTCGCTCAGTTAGACTCCGCTGTCAGGAAGGCCGTCCAGGTATTCGTGGGCCGACTGAGCCTGGGGAGGAGGGCAGGGTGGACAAGGAGGGACACGTGGGGGTACAGCGCCTCCGGAACAGCCAGCCCCTTGTGCAGAGGTGCCCGACCTGCCTGTGTGCTGTCCCTGACACAGCAGCTTGGTCCTCACCGACGGCACGTGGAAGACCCCAGGGCTGCTCTCACCGTGGGCGTCCCTCCGACTCCGCCCTCCCAGACAGCTTTCCAAGGTGTATCTTAGGAGAAGAGGCTTGTCTATCCCACACACTCAGCGTTTGGTGCCCACAAACATTCGGCAGTGGACAGGATGGATCCGACGGGCTGCGACAGTGGCCGCCAGTCAGAGCCGGCCTCGGGTGAGCCTACGCGGCTCCATTCCCCACGCTGTGGCATCGGGGTTAAGCCTCGAACCCGGCCCCGGGGTCTGAGCTGCTGAATCCAGTCCTCCGAAGCCCACTCTGGGCGTGAGGGCCTTCTGCCACCTGCAGGGAGCCCACGGCCGGGTGAGCAGCCGTGCCTGGCCCGCCAGCTTGGGACCTCCTTGGTCTCCACAGCCTGGGCCCTCTCCGCAGGCTGTTGTCGGTGCAGGACATGGAAGCCACTGTGACCGACAGCAGGGACCACCTTCCGTCCGAGTCATGCCCTGTGTCGCACAGAGTGGAACCGCACCGCCAGGCCGAGTGGAGAGGGCTCAGGAGGAAAGGCCATGCGATGGCCCGGGTTTGTCACGTCCCCCTTCTCTGCTCTCCTGGAGGGACAGAAGTGCCCGCTCTCTGGTCCTGAAGACACAGCACAGCCTTGCTTCTCGGTAGGGAGGGGTGGGCTGCAGCGGTCGTGGCAGGGGCCCTGGCAGGAGCCACGCAGCATGCAGGGTCGCCAGCACGCAGTTCCTGTCACGGCGTCTCCAAGGCCTTTCTGCCCAGACCCTAAGGATGCCTTGGAGTGGCCGTGCAAACGCTCTGCGGAGTGAGGGCGGCTGCTCCACCACAGCGTGGACCTCCCGGCGGCCGGCGGGCTGGTCCTTGGGGGCGAGTGTTTCTCAAGGTCTCGCTTTCCTTTCTCTGGGTGAGGTGGGGGCCTCAGCACTGCTACACTGGTGGCATCGGGAGCCAGTGGGTGCTGTCACCTCCCCAACGCTGCCTGTGGCCGGCCGCATCTGTCCTGCCCTGGCTCAGTCCCGGGTCTGTGCACGCTCGGGGAGACACAGGGGAGGGAGGGCGAAGAAGCGAGATCACGCTGCGCCCTCTCACACGAGATGAGAAGATAAATCGCCACACGCTTTGCAAGGGTCACTCTTTTCTTTAAACTTTTATATTCCTTAAGGCTCTTATTTTTTTTTTCAATAGACTCTACTTAGAACTTTAAAAAATAAACTTTTTTTGGTACCTCGTTTCCTGTGTCAGCCTCGGAAACATGGAAAAATATATCTCCCTAGAACTCTGTGTAAATAATAAAACATAAATACTATTAACAACTGTGTCGTTAAATACAGTCCCTTTTCAGGCTTTCTCTGTGACCGCGGTCACCTGTGCCCCTGTCCCCCGCGCGGGTGCTGCTAGAACTCTGTGGTCTGCGCTAGGCCAGCCAGGGCACGCTCTGGAGGCAGAGGGCAGGCCAGGAGCTTGCCACCGGGCTTGCCCACCTTCAGGCCACCCCGCGACAGCTGCAGAACACTCTGCAGCCCGCTGACCAGTGACAGCGAGGGGAGCCAGGGGGCTGCGCCGAGGCTGGGGAGGGCC
>NW_006204543.1:1236191-1239627 GCF_000334495.1 Tupaia belangeri chinensis
TGGGCAGGCCTACGAGTCCTGCCAGTGGGACTGCTCTGCTCGGGCTGGTGGGTCTCATCCCCGAGTGCCCCAGACGCCCTTCCACAGTGGCCTCCCCCAGCACCGAGGCCCCTGGGGTCTCTGTGCCCAGCTGCCCCAGCCGGGTGTCCTCCTTTAAGGGCATGCCCGTGTCCCCTGCGCTGGGCTCCCTGCTGGCCTCCGGGGAGCGGGCGGGCTGCGTGTACCAGGAATCCACTGATCTGTGGTCCTGGGACTGGGACATGGAACCCCTGCCAGCCCTGCCCTTGGGGTGCTCAGCTCTCGGGACTCCAGGAGGGCAGCCCTGAGCAAAGGCCTCTGCAGGGGTTTCGAGTCTCCTGGGGACCTTCTTGGCGGACTGGCGACTCAGCTGAAGTTGGGTGGGGAAAAGGCTCCCCTGGACGGCTCTGAAAAACAACCTGCAGAGCGCACGGGTCAGACCCGGCCAGGCACGCCCCGCCCCACCCCCGCCGTGGCTCTGACACCCACCTGGGCAGCAGTGCGGCCACAGGAGCGATCAGGCAGGTCAGGTAGAACAGGGGCTCGCCCAGCAGCGTGTGCATGGTCCAGTAGGCGTTGGACGGCGGGTAGCACGTGGCGCAGGACGCGTTGTAGACCAGGGCCACGGTGAAGAACAGGAAGACGCTGAAGCCGCACGCCAGCCAGTTGAGCCAGGTCTGGGGAGAGGCGGGAAGAAGGCGCTTTCATTCCAACTTGTAAGTGGCCCTGGTGACCAGAGCGAGAGTGTCCACCACCGGCGAGCGGGTGTGGTGTCCCTGGGCTCAGTCACAACCTGGTGACCCGTGGGCCCGGTGAGGCCCTTGGCAGCCTGGGGACCCGCCCAGAACACACAGGCGGTGAGATGAGGATGGGTCAGGCCTGAGGGCAGACACGAGACAGGGGACAGGCAGCGGCAGAGGAGGATTGAGGCGGGGAGCAGCTCCTCGGCGTGGCCGCAGGAGCGGGTCCCCGTGCTGCAGCCCCTAGAGGAGGTGCCTCGGCCTCAGCCGCAGGGAGGCAGACTGCAGGCCCCAGCACCCCCGGGCAGGACCCCTGGCTCACCCAGGTCTTGGTCTCGATGCCCAGGTGCAGGAGGAAGGTGAACAGTGCGATGGCCGTGATGGGGGTACCCCAGGTGAACAGGTCCACGTCCGAGTCGTAGTAGGCCTAAAAGGGAGTGGAGCCATGTCTCTGGCTGGGGCAGCTGCCGGGAGCCCCTGCTGGACCCACTTACCAGGTAAGGGAGGAAGAAGCAGACCAGGCTCTGGAAGGTTGCGTCGGCCATGTTCATCCAGAACGTGCGTGGCCGGTACTCCTGAGACACACAAGCGGGGCGTTACAGGGCGCGTGCCCGCTCCCATCACGCGTGCTCCGAGCCCGCCCCGCCCCGGCTGCTCTCTCAGGGCCTTGGGAGACTCGAGACACAGAGGGCTGGTGAGAAGTCGCCCGCGTGTGTGCTGCAGTGAGCTCTCGCTGGGGCGTCTGACCACCAAGAGTGACTCTGGGTACGCAGGGGAAAGACAAGCAGCTCCCTGACCCCAACAGCAACATGTCCCTGCACACAGGACAGCCCTTGGGGTCTGCGTTCTCCCCGGCTGGGGCCCTGCCAGCCCTGCTCGTCAGAGTTTGCACCCTGGGCCGGAGGGTCCCTGACGGCGAGCCTGAGTTTCACTGCCAGGGGCCGGATGTGTCCCAGTGCTGAAGTTCAGAAGCAAAATAACATCAATTTGGGTAAATAGTCTCTTCCCTGGGCGGCCAACCTGCCACTGGCCGAGGTGACTGGCACAGGCCCTGGCCTGCAGGGGGAATGTGGCATGGACAGGCCAGGCTCTCCCTGCTGTCACCCAACTCCTTGTGACAGACACCAGCATCTTCATCCCCCAGGGCCCAGGAGTCTGGGCTGCTCAGGAAGGGAGTGTCCTGGGGTGACAGGTACGGGCAGAGGCCCCTCTTCTGCCAGGTGACCTGTGGCTACCTGCGTCTGTGGGCACCGAACACCACAGAGGTGGCCGGGAGGGGTGGAGAAGGGGCCCTGCAGGACAGCCGGCCCTCACAGGCCGGGCGAGCACAGATGTCAGCCCTGAAGGCAGGGAGCCGCGGCTGCAGGCTCAGCCTCCGCGGGGTACTCCGTGAACGCTGTCTACACCCTCCTCTCAACCGCCAGCAGTTCCCCGTGTGCTTGGCTTCTTGCTGATTCCCGTTCAACATAGATCAGTTTGTTTTTTTCCTTCTGTTTTGCTATAGAGCATGTGCACTCACCAGAGAGAGGGGGGAGGGGAGTGAGAAATCACCCCCCAGGGGACAGCCACCTTGCGACCTCCTCTCCTCTCGGGACTTTGGGCATGCATACGCGCCCGGTGTGTTTTCAGGCTGCTGGGCCTGGGGCACGAGCCGCCCTCACCACCATGCCACCTGCTGGCCCACACCACACTTCTGGCCTGCCTGAATACAGCCCTTGCAGGGCCTAGCGCCACCACACCTGACCTGGACCCTGTGGGCTTTCTCGGGGCTCCAGGGCCTGGGCTGGGGACAGCGCTCACTGACAGCCCCACAGCGTGAAGAGGGCGGCAGGCGCCTGGGTTCTGACAGTGTAGGGTGCTCGTGTACAGGGCCGTGGGGCCGCCCGTCTGGGAGGGCGCGGAGGCCGTGGGGCGCCCGTCTGGGAGGGCGCGGAGGCAGAGCCGGGCAGGACGCCATACCTCCCTGTTCTGGCCACTCTGGTAGAGCTGCGGCTTGGCCAGCAGCACCCTGGCCGGCACGTCCTTGTCCAGCACGCCCGTCACAAGCTGGGGGAGCGACGAGAAGAGCAGGTTGAAGAAGATCAGGTACCATTGGTCAACCATGGTGGACGCCGAGAAGCCGCAGCAGAACTGGAACCAGAACAGGAGGCCCACGAACATCTGGAAGCAGGAGGGGCTGAGGATGGCCGCCTCTGCAGCTGTCCCTGGACCTAGACGTGCCTCCGGGGCCTGAGCTCTGCAGAGGGTCTCTGGGGCAGGGCTGGGGCAGACCGAGCGCCCTCGATGCCCGTGGGATGGGCTGCCCTGAACATGCAGTGGGCACCTGAGTCCAGGGCCCAGGCCACGTGGGTGCCCCGCACTGTGGGGACACCGCTGGGGGATCTGGCCTGTCTGTCGGTCTGTTCTGGGGAGTAAGTAAGCTCTCGTGTACAGGCAAGTGCCGGGGCCCGGCCTCGGCAGTGGACGGTGGCTGGCAAGGACGTCAAGGACAGCCCACTGCCGAGCCGCCGCCTGGGCCCTCCTCCCTCCCTCCTCCTGCCGCTCCTTCCGTCAGTATGGGGGATGCGGCCCAAGCGTGGGGTGAGGGTTTGTACCTGAAGGACAGTGAGTCACCCGCTCTGGGACCACCACCCTGAGGGGTGGCGGGGCCACGGCTGCTCCTCCAGAGGGGCTGCTGG
>NW_006204543.1:1239796-1239998 GCF_000334495.1 Tupaia belangeri chinensis
GGGAGGCCGGCAGGGGTGGGGCTGGGCTGGCCTCTGGCCTCTGGCCTCGACTACTTGGTCACTGGACTCCTATGGCCCAGCGCCTTAGCGAGGGGTCCTCATTGTGGGGACGGGCAGGTGGGAGCCACACCACTGGGCAGGCACTCCCTGCGCAGCTCCTTGCCTGAGGCCGGGCACACACCACACCCAGCCACTGGCCCTG
>NW_006204543.1:1241051-1250935 GCF_000334495.1 Tupaia belangeri chinensis
CTGGACTCCTATGGCCCAGCGCCTTAGCGAGGGGTCCTCATTGTGGGGACGGGCAGGTGGGAGCCACACCACTGGGCAGGCACTCCCTGCGCAGCTCCTTGCCTGAGGCCGGGCACACACCACACTCAGCCACTGGCCCTGAGCCTGGCGGCCCGCCATGGTCACACCCTCTGAGTCCCCAGGACCTGCCGGTGCTGTTTCAGCTGGAGGCTCAGGACGAGCCGGTGCTCTGACCCACTCACAGAAAGGGAAACCGAGGCCCAGGACACAGTGTCGTGGGGCGTCACGCCTGACTCGCTCTACCCTGGGAGAGGGGCCTGGAGGCAGGCCCCGAGGGGGACGGTTGCCGCTCCCGGCCTGGCTGCTGGTCGGCAGCTCTGAGCATGGCTTCCTTATGGTCTCCTCAGACAGCGAGATAGACCAGGGAGACGCTGGGCTAGCCCTCGTGCTGCGGCACCCACCCGGCCTCTGCGGCCAGAACCTCAGCCCACGCCTGGTCTGGGGACAGGACCCGGGGACCCAGCTGTGTCACTGCTGTGCCTCTGCATGGCCCCACCGGCCTTTGACCCTGACCACCCACCTGACCCCTCTGAGGCCAGGAGGGGGCTCACCAGAAACCACAGCCCGCCCCAGCCCCGTTTCAATCTACGACGCGAGTCTCCCCACGCAGCGTCCACTCCACACCTGGGCCCCTGCCCCTTCCTCTCGCCCACCCCAGGCCCTGTCGCGTGAGTGGCCCACAGTGACGACGGCGAGGGGTTCCTGAGACCGTCCGGGTATGGAGGCTTCTTCCCAACCTCGTTGCTATGGACACTTGTCTTCCCTGCTCCTTGTGGGAAGGAGGCCCACCCCCCGGGCCCCGCTTTCTCACTGTGCAGGTGTGGGCACTCTCCCTGGCTCACATAGGCCCCACGTCTTCTCTGTGGGGACGGGTGCCCTCCTGCCTGGGCCGCTCGGCCACTGTGGCCCTTGTTTGCAGTGAGACAGGTCTGATCAGACCTGCATCATCCTTCCCTGCCCTCTACCTGAGAATGATTTTTAAAAAAGTTTTTTCCTGAGCAAAAGAGAGAGAGACAGCACCCCTGGCAGGGCTGGAGACTGCGATCTGGCCAGGATCCCAGCCACACTGTCCCTGGCGTGCGCAGGGGTCTCTGGGCTGGAACCAGGAATCCCTTCCAGGTAGGTCAGCCTCACGGCTGCGCCTTAGCCCTGCACCACAGTCTGGCTGCTCCACCCGAGATGTTTTAACTGGGATCACAGAGACCCGCTGTGTTGGTTTTGTTTAAGAAAAAAAAAAATCCGAAGACGGAAATGCTTTGCTCAAGGCTGCCCGAGAACAGGAGGGAGTGGGCCGGCATCCGCCGCCTGCCCGCCTGCCCAGTGTGGAGGGGCTCTGGTATGCACCGCCAGGTGGGAGGGGAAGGGCCGCGCAGAGAGGACCCCCAGCTCATCTGAGTTAATTCCACGAACAAGTTGATCACTCAACGGGCATGCCCAGATGGGCTCTGAGCACGAGTCTTCGTTGGCTCGATGAGTTTGTAAAACTGGGGTGAGGGGCTCCGGGGACCACAGGGCAGGGAAGGGGGTCCCGACCAGGCTGCGCCTTAGCGAGGTGTCGGTGCGGCGTGGCAGTGGGAGTACCTGGCTCTCTGTCCCACGGGACAGGTACACTTAACAAAGCCTTGGAACAGGAGTGAGGCAGCCCCAGGTGACTGCCCGTGGTCCCTGCTGGCCAGCTTCCAGATGTGTGGACTTTGCTGTCGCCGCCCAACCCGCGCCCTCCCCCTCGGCCGCGGCCGCGGCTGCTCCACGTGCCTGGGCTGGACGCAGAGCCTGCAGGGCCGGCCGGGAGGGCCTGAGCTGGGATGGCCCTGGGCGGTGGCCCTCGGGTCTCGGCCTTGGCGCCAGCCTGGCGGGGGCGGACACCTACCGTGTTCTTATAGAAGAAGTACAGCACCATGTTGGCCAGGCGGGAATAGCACCAGTGTCCGTGGACGATGAGGAGCCGCTCCAGGTACCGGAAACGCGGCACCGCGAAGTCGCTGGCCATCACCGCCTGCAGGGGAGGGGGCTGCGTCAGCGGGGATGCCTTGGCCTCGGCCACGCGGGTCTGTCCCTGCTCCTGAAATCCTTGCTGAGACCTGGAGGAAGCCTGTTTCAGATGCAGGGCGTGGCGACCCCGTCACCTCCTGGGCACCGCTAGCACGGGGCTGGCGTGCTGAGACTCAACACGTACATGTGGGGAGGGCTGGGACAGCTCACGTGGGATGAAACAAGGCCAGCCCGACCCTGACCCGAGGCCGCCGCGTGGTCGTTACCTGCATGCCCTCCTGGCCCGAGATGCCCACGCCCACGTCGGCCACCTGGATCATGCTGACATCATTGGCTCCATCACCTGAGAGGGCAAGGCGGGAAGAGTCGTGTGAGTAGAGACGTCGGGACCAGACGGCTCCACACGCCCTGGCTCCCGGCTGCGTCCTGGGGAAGAGGCGCTCTTTCCGGGGGAGCCTGGGAGCAGCTGCCCCCCAGGGAGCAGGTCACGCCCGGTGTGGGTCATGGTCATGCTGCTGCCCTGGCTGAGACGTGACCGACGCTCTCGCGGGCGGTCCCTGCCCTTGGAGGCTCCACTCTGACTTCCGTTCCTTCCCGCAGGAGACCTGGTCTCTGCCCGCCTTTGGAAGATAAGGTCTCAGCACCACGCCAGCCTGCCTTGGCCTCCGGGCATCAGCACACAGGCTAGCCTGTGGTCTGAGGGGGGCTTGGGTTTGCACGCAGGCTCCCACGCAGCCTTGGCCCTCAGAGCAGCAGTGCCCGTGTGGGCTGCTGCCGGCCTGGCTGGACTTGACCTCGTTTTCGACCACCCCAGACACCGGAGACAAGGAGGCCGAGCCGACACCACCAGGCCATGCAGACTGTCCGCTGCTGCCTCCGACACCCGTTCAGGGCACCCCAGAGGCCGCTCCGGGCCCTTGAAGGCCAAGACGCTAGGACAGACCCCTTGGAGGGGACATTCCTGCGGGGCCTCTTTCCTCAGCCTGGACGGGGCCACGGCTGAGCCCGCCCGCATGTCCCCGGCTGTGTCCCACATCCTCGGTGACTGTGTGCCCCTGGGGGGTGCAGTACCATGTCTCCATGACGACCATGCTGGGCGAGGCCAGGCCTTCTCCCCAGCCTCCCCCTGGATTCCAGCTCGGGACTGCCCAGACACAACATCCGTGAGGACGGGGCAGCTGTCTCCACTTCGGCAAGGAGTGGAAATGCTGGGTGTTTCAGAGCAGCCCCAGTCACCGTGGGGCTATGTGCTGGGAGACGGAGCTGCTGGGTACCTGGCACTCGCCACTTCCCTGGCCGCCCAGACGGGCGCTGCAGAGCCCTGACCCTGTGCTGGGACCATCGGAGCCAAGGGGCAGAGCTGAGGCCGGCAGAGAGGGGCTGCATGCATAGGGCGCGCGCTCGTGGAGGGGAGACTGAGACGGAACACGAGCAGTCACCCCTGGGGGAGGCCACGTCACCATCCCTTGTCCTTCATTCTCCTCCTGATATCTGGGCACGCACGCACGCACGCACGCACGCACGCACACCCGGTGTGACTTTCAAGCTGCCAGGCCTGGGATTCCAACTGTGGTGGGCCGTGTGGGATCCGGCACCATAACCACTATGCCACCTGCTAGCCCCTAAAGGTGGATTTCAGTGAGATGTGGCCTCTGGGGCCTCGCGCGCCATGGCCTCGGGCCCAGGAGGCTCACAGTGAAGGCAGCAGCCGTGGAGGGCAGGCCTTCATTCTGGGGGCGGCGCAGGGTGGGCAGGCTCGGCAGTGGCCGGGGCTGCGGGGGTGGGCGTCTCCGCACCCCTCCCAGGAAGGAACCTGTCCCACGTTCCTCTCCACGTCACAGTGTGACCTCGCGGCGTGTGCACATCGGCTGCCGTGCCTGGGCTTTCCCAGTGGCACCTGTCCGAGCTCACTGCCTGCATCATAGCTGGGCCGTCACCATGGACAGAGGCACCCCACTGAGCCTGGGGGTCAGAGCCACTGTCAGGCGTGGCAGGACTTGCCTATGGCCAGGGTCATGGCCTTGAGCTTGGTCCTGACCAGCTTCACAACCATGCTCTTCTGCAGCGGCGTGACCCGGCAGCACAGGACGCAGTGGCACTGCCGCGCCAGACACAGGAACTTGTCCTCCAGGGCCTTCTCCAGGGCGAACGCCAGGCTCTGGCCGTCGACCACGAGGCTCAGGCTGTGGCCGGTCGGGGTGGGCGTGGAGCCTGGGTGTACAGGGGAGAAGCCCACACTCTCGCTGCTGCTGGTCTTCGTGGGGGCGCCGTGGGGGCCCTTGGTCTGCACATAGTGGAGACACTGGTCCAGCAGGGCTGCACACGCCTCCTGGAACGGACGGCGAGGACGGTGCGGGTCACACAGAGCACGCCACAGACCACGGTCCCTCCCAACACCACCGCGCCAGGAGCCACCAGGCCCACTCACTTGAAGGGACAGAGAGGAGAAGGAGTGGGCCTGGGTCCCACGTACCCCGCCTCCCCACCCGGGTGCAGGGCTGGGACGAACGCCCGCGCTGCCCTGCCCCGACGCTGCCAGCTGCTGAGAGCGAGGGGCCTCCGCCTGCTCCTCTGAGGTGCCAGGGACACCGTGCAGGGACACAGCGGTGTCACAGTAGGAACAGGGGGTGCTCTGGTCCTGGCATGAAGCTCGGACGAGGACCGCCCTGGTAAGGCGGACAGGCACGCCCGGTCCTGCCTCCCCACCGAGCAGCTTACAGGGCTCGGCCTGACAACGTGGGGTCAACACCAACAGCAGGTGGTGTCGACAGTACAAGTGCTGCCAGGGTGCCATGGCAGCCTCGCCCTCAGCCAGCCAGGGGATACCCAGCACGCACATGGCAGCCGCAGGGCAGAAGCCTACAACTGCACTCTCGTCAGAGGGAAACACCGGGTTTCTGTCTCGCAGGAGACTGTCCCCACACCTGACCGCACTCTGCGGAACGACAGCGCCCCCAAGACAAGGAAAGCCTAAGGAGTCGTCTCCAACCAGAGGAGCAGGAGGGAGCCTGGACAGGTCCCGACTCAGGGCAGGGACACCGGGTCAGAGGTAAGGAGCCAGGCAGAGCTAGGACGGGCGGTGGGATCCACAGACACATTACCCCCGACAGAGAGCAGGGGTCGGCACGGAGGACTTCCATTTTATCATCTAAATCCGTCCAGGGGCCTGCGGGCGGCATGGTGGTTGTAGCACTGGACTCCCATATGGCCCAGTGCTGTCCAAGTCCTAGACCCAGTGGCTTGAAAATCACATTGGGGGTGTGTGTGCGTGCCCAAGATCCAGGGAGGAGAGTGGAGCGGGGCTGTGGTGTGGACATCGCCTGCGGGAGAGTTTTCACTTTTCCTCTCACTGTCTGTTTCCCTCCCTCATTCCAGACAGCACATGCGCCCTATGGCAAAAGATAAAGAAAAAGAAAAGAAGAAAAAAGAAAGGAAAAAAGGAAAGAAAAGAAAAGAAAAGGAAACCTAAAGCCATCTGGGAGGGGCCTCGAAGTCCGTGGAGAAGTGGAATGAAGGCGTGTTCTGGCAGGGAGGGAAGGCGAGACCCACGCGTTAGTGTTTTCTAAGAGGTGCTTCCGTGAGGCTGGTGCCGATCATGAGAAAGGCCCCGGCCCGCGTGACGGGACAGCCCCAGCCTGGGCTCCCTTGGCACGGAGATGCCCGCGCTCCCTCGTCTCCCAGGGCAGGGAGAGCTCGCCCAGGCCCCAGACGCAAGCTCAGCGCCCACAGGGACGGGGCGTGGGTTCTCCTCAGGGCAGCTGCTGGAGGTGGAGGCTGGCGTGGATCGCGAGCCAGGCAGAGGGGAGCCCTGGAACCTCACCCGGGACTTGGCGCTGAGGGCGAGCAGCTCCTCCTCCTGGTCCAGCAGCCTGCAGGCGTAGGCGACGTTGAGCGCGGTCTCCCGCTTGTCACCGGTGAGGACCCAGATCTGCAGGCCTGCCTGACGCAGCTTCATGATGGTCTCAGGGACGCCCTCCTGCAGACGGTCCTCGATGCCAGTGGCCCCTGGCGGACATACGGGGCCATGAGCCTCCTCACAAGCCCCAGCCAGTGGGTGGTGCCACCCGCCACGCACACCCAGGTGGGCACGGCCTCACGACTGCCTGAGAGTGTCCACGGAGACAGGGCATGGGCCTACCCAGGGGTCTTGGTGACCCTGAGAATGCACAGGGACGGGAGGCCTCTGGGACAGGACACACGGCTGGGGTCGGGGGCCACACTGGGATTAGTGTCCGATAAGAGGAGACCAGAGGCGATTTCTCTCCCGGCCCCATGAGGTCACACTGAGGAGTGGCCATCGGCCACGCAGGAGCACGCCCTGTCTCCCCAGATGCGGGCCCTGCTGGCGCCCTGGCCCGGGACTCCAGCCTCCAGAACTCGGGGGCAAACGCCCGCAGCTCGAGGCCCACCCGCCGTGGTCTGTTCGGCAGTGCCAGCACATGTCAACACCCCTGCCCTCCTCCTGGGCAGACATGGGGCAGGCCTGCTGGGGATGGATGCGGTCCCACGCAAACTGTCCCTGAGTACCTTGGACACACTTGCACAGCCGTGTCGCTGCGGGCCACCCTGGCTCAGTTCCGCAGGCACCGGGCTGCCACCTGTCCTGCTCCTGCAGCCAGGGCAGTGGTCAGGCCTGGCCTAGCCCCCACTCGTGGAATGTGCCGGAAGGCCGAGTGGGAGCCTGGGAAGGACCCAGAGGAGCAGGGGACGCAGTCTGCTCTGGACCTGGAGGTCACAGTCTCAGAGGAAGAGGACCAGGCCGGGCGTGGGGTCAGGCCTGCTCGGGTGAAGCATCTACACCTTACTCACTGTGCTCGCCCACACCCAGGCTGGGGGGCAGCTGGTCTCACCTCCCCTGCCCAGGCCTCTGGTGCCAGCGGGGGCAGAGCGTGTGGCCTGCATCTCCGCTGGGATACCCACGGGAGGGAGCACAGGAAGCCTGACTTGCTTCGTGACTGTCACTTCACGCAGTCCGCTCTGGCACCGAGCCCGCAGCGTCTCTAGGCCCATCCTAGCTCATGCTTGTTACCCAACACCCAGACCCTCTTCTTCCCATCACACTAGAGTCACACGCTGCAAACCCCCGCTGTGCGGGGCAGGGGCTCCCTTACGCTCCACTGTCCATCCTGGCTCACCCCTGTGCTGCTGGAAGAGCTGTTTTCAGAGAGCACAGTTGCCTCAGACCGAGTGCCCGGTGGGCCGGGGCAGGCACCCCAGAGACCATTCCAGCAGGACCCTGTGGCCGTGGCCGTGCCGGTGCCAGGCGGATCCCACCCATGCCCAGTGCATGCAGAGTGGTGGCCGAGAAGAGCTGCAACGCCCAGGCCCTCCCACCCACAGGCACTGCCAGGTGGAGCCTGTGCTCACCCAGCAGGTGCAGGTTGGTCTCCAGGCGGCTGGCCGACTGGGACAGCAGCTCCTCGCGGTTGTCCAGGGAGGACTCTGCCTCCAGGTGGCCCTCTAGCCAGTCCGCGTACTCCTCCTCGCTCAGGACCTGGTGGGACGCACTGCTGAGTGCCCTGGCGCCCGCCCACGCCACACCCACGCCCGCACCTGCGCTGGGGACCGCCCTCACCCTCTTGGCGATGCACAGGGTGCGCAGGCCCTCCACCGCGTACAGGTCCAGGCAGCTCTGGGTCTCGCTTCTGATCCTCCTCTGATGCCTTCCCCGGGCGTCGTCTAGGTCAGGGCGGAAGCAGAGACACAGTGAGCGCCGTCCAGGGGACGCCCGGCGCGTCTAGGTCGGCGACACTGAGGAGGCCCACGCCAGTCTGCAGGGTGTTAGGTGGGAAGTGCCGCTGGCTTTCTCAGAAGCCCCACCGCAATGCGCACTCTGTCTCAGCCTCGCACGGAAACGAGACGCTCGTGGCTACCAAGGCCTCACGGGTGTGGCCGGCATCTCGCGTCCAACCTGTCTGACAGCCCCACAGGCCCAGACGCTGTCCCGACTGTCCCCGAGTACGCCCCTCCTCTCTGGACCGGAGAGCGTGTGAGCCCTCACGGTGCCAGACCTACCCCGTCTAGACGTGGCTTTTCCTGGGTACCTTAGAACTTTTTATTTTGGGGGGGGGTTAAAATACCCTTTTGGGAAGGACGTTAGAGTTTGTGACGACTGTCTCATTACAGTGACATGTTCGTTGTCTCAAGCTGCCAAGGGCTGAGTGTGCTTGCCAGAGGTGACACAGATGGGGAGAGTCTCCCTAGTGGGGCCGCACTGTGACCCTTCTCCATTTCTTCCCACTCTACTGTCAGCTGGGCTGTGTCACGACTGGGGGGCGCAGGTAAAATTCCTGCCCAAGATGGCCGTCCACGTAAACAGTCACCCCAAACGTTTACGAGCCTTTGGGAGCCCGCGGCCCCGTGACAGGGCACACCGCCTGTCTGGGGCGGGAGGCTGCCGGGTAGCAAGGTACCCCCAGCCCTGGGGTCCCCAAACCCTGGGCCGCGGAACAGTGCTGGCCCAGGTCTGTGGCCTGCCGTGCCCCCCGCCCCATGGCCGTGCACTGCGGGGCGTGGGGCAGTGCGGTGGGTGTGTGTGCCGCCCTGCCCACTGCTTGCTTTGCCACCTAGCCCCAGCTCCTGCAGGGTCTCACGGGACCACAGCCCTGGTGTCAGGTGAGTGTCTGGTCCACGCTGCATGTGGCGGTGGACGTGGGGTGTCCGGTGGTCATGGTGCACTTCCGTCATCTGGTGGTCAGCCCTCCCCACCTGTGTCCGTGCAGGGACCATGGGGACTGTCCCCCTCGCTCCATCCCAGTCAGGCCAGACTGCAAGTGGTGCCAGGGCTGCCCCCAGACAGGACAGGACAGGGAGGGTGGGCCCCTCAGACAGCAACTAGAGACGCCTTCTGTCCACCCCACTTTTACCTTGGTCCCTGGGGGTCGGCCAAGTCCACCCTGCCCACAACACCCACCCCTTGCCTGCCAAGAGCTGGCACCCCTGCTGGAAGAGCTGTGGGTCCCTCTGCTGGCCAAGTTCCCCTCCACACCATGCCCTTCAAGTCTCGGCCCAGCAGCCATGTGGGACTCTAGCATGGAAAGGAGACCAGGGCAGAGGGGCCGTGTGGAGGCATGGCCCCCACCTGCTGGGTCCCCACTACGACCTGGGGCGTCTCCACAAATAGGCGGCAGACCAGAGAGTGTGACCCTGCAGCTGCCCCAGGTCCACAGGGCAGTGGGAGCCTTCAGAATGCTAGTCTAAGCCTCTACCCTCCTCGTTCAGCCTGGCCCCCGACACTCCCGAGTGCCCGGCCCGCCGTCGGAGCAGAGGCGCTGGAGTGTCGAGGCCCCGCGCATCCAGCCCAAGGCCCGGAAGGAGGAAATGGCAGTCCCAGGCACGGGATGCCCTCCACGGCGTTCTCGGGCACCCGGAGTGTCTCTCCCCCAGGTTGGGGCTTTGTGCCCCTCCGGAGGCCAGGCACGGCAGGCCGTACCTGAGGAGCAGGGCAGCAGCAGGCCCATCACCACCGAGTCGGCGCCCTTGGTGTAGACGTGGACCTTGCGGGTGAGCGGGTGCCGGATCACCACAGACATGCGTTTCCGTGTGGCGTCGAAGCCAAGCACATGCAGCAGCTCAAAGCTGAGCCTGCCCAGCCGGGGCAGCTCCACCGCCACCCGGTCCTGCAGCCGGCCCACCAGCGTGCAGCTGTAGGCCCGGGCCGCATACACCAGCGCCGCCTCGTCTGGGCTCTCCGCCTCGTAGCGCAGCTCCGGCTCCTGCTGCAACCCTGGCTCCGGCGCGGGCTGGCGGTCGTGCTCTGGGGCCCAGTCGGCCACCGGGCTGCTGTAGCCATTGCGGGCCAGGGGGGGAGAAGGGGGAACCTGGGGCTCTTC
>NW_006204543.1:1251136-1252295 GCF_000334495.1 Tupaia belangeri chinensis
GGGGAGAGGAGGGGCTGGCCGGTGCCTAGGGGACCCTCTGGGCACACGGCCGGACAGCTGCCTCTATGTCCCCGTGGTGGCTCGGGGCACATTTCTTCCGTTTCCAGATTCCAGACCTGCACTGAGATCGCAGCCAGAGACATCTCTTCCCCGAGGCCACCGAGGGTCTCTCCATGTCTCATACATGGCGACCACGTGGCACTTTCAGGCGTGCCCACCAGGGCTCGTGGCCGAGTCTAACCTCGAAAACACACGCGCCCTGGAGGTGCTCCAGACAGGCTTCAGTGCAGGGGCGGGAGGGCGCAGAGGGACACGCTGTGGTGGGACCTGCCCCACTGGCTGCCTGGGGCTCATACGGGCTGGCATGGGGACGATCACGTGGCGGGACCACAGGGCTGGGAAGGGCCTGTGAGAGGGTGGGGGCAGGCCTCCAGCACACGCAGCCCTGGGGACCGCAGCGGGTAGGACCTCAGACCCGCGTGCTGCCCGGCCCATGGCAGGGCTGGGAGAGGAGCTGAGGGGGAGGGGCCCTCTGTGGAGAGAGCCTGATGTCAGACCAAACCACACCGCGGCATGCCAGCGCCGGAGGGCTTTGGGGACTTCCGACTGGACCTCGCGCCTCTCCACAAGCCCTCGTCCCCACACCACCTCACCACCCACAGCCGTGGGGCCCACCCGTCCCCCACCCCCCGCTGTGGCCTGTGGTGACGTTGCAGGCTCCGTGCAGGACCGGGAGCACGCCAGTGAAGACTGACGGCGGCCGCAGAGGCCAAGGGCCTGGGGGGCTCTGAGCGCTCAGAACCTGCCTTTTGTCGCGGCTGATCAGGCGACGTGACGACCACCGTGTTGCAGACAGTGAGGGCGATGAAGAAGTCGAACACGTCCGACAGCTCGGGCGAGAGGAGGGCCAGCGGCTGCTCCTGGTGCCGGGTGACGGACAGGCGGCGGACACACTCTCTCACCTTCTCAAGCAGCTTCGGGTCGGGCGTGACGTCCTTCTCCTGCCAGGGCATGGTCGTGACACATTTTCCTGTCTGTCTACGCAAAGACGCATCCCGATGTCCTGCCGGCCCGGTGCCGTGGGCCGTGATGAGGCAGCGGCCGAACGGCTGCTCGGAGGGGCTGACCCGGGAAGGCCCCGGTGCACAGCCGGCCTGGG
>NW_006204543.1:1252333-1273624 GCF_000334495.1 Tupaia belangeri chinensis
CATTCTCGTCACGCCACCGCAGGACCTGAAATTCTGCAGGCCCTTAGGGATTTTTGAGAACACATGTTCACAACTCCAAAATGGACACGCCGTGATTCACCCGGCCGCCCCCTTACCATGGATACGGCACCGTCTGCCACGGGACTGCGGACGTCAAGTACACACCATGATGGCCGCCCGCAGCAGGTGAGTCCGGGACTGCTGGGCAAGCAGGTGCACCCCTCACACGCCCTCCACGCTCACCGACCAAGCTCAGGGGTGTCTGCCTCGCCCGAGCGACCCACCGGCTGCAGTCTGCTGCTCAGGGTCACCCTACGTGCGGGCGGCTTACTGGGTTTAAAAGGACGTGGAAGACAGAGATTCCCCTGTTCCAAAAACTCCCGTCTCAGGGCGAGAGCGCTGGGAGAGCGGCCCTCCCCGGGGGAATGGCCTGTCTGGAGCTGTGCTGGCAACGCTGTGGCAGGGCTGAGTGGGGGACAGAGCTGTTCTACCGACCACGGGCTCATCTAACCCAGGCTACTGGGGGTGGTGGCTTTGCTCTGTCACCACGTCCCCCGTCACATTCACGTGTGAGGACATGCTTCCTTGCCATGACCCTCTGGGGCTCACCTGGCCGCTGTCCAGCCTTAGAAGGTGTGGGGGGGAGGTCGGTGTTTTGGAAGTGGTAGGGGTGGCAGGATGGCTGGCTAGAAAACACCTGCTACCTGAGCGGGGCCGAGCCACCCACCACGGCTCAATGACAGCTAAAGACAGACGCTTTGGAAGCAGCGGAGCGACATGAGAGGCGGCGACCTCCCACGGTGGCAGGCGGGCCTGTCACTCACCATGGGGCTGCTGAACGCTGTGTGCTTGGACAGAATGGCCGTCCTCTTGGTCTCGGACCGGCTGCTCGCTCGTCGGTGAGACCTGGTGCTCTGGGTCCGGTGTGGGAGCCGCACGCCCTGGCAGCTCCCGATGCTGTCACGCCGGGGTGTGGAGCTTGCTCTGGGCACTGCCTCCTCCTCCTCCGAGTCCGCCTCCTGGTAGGTGGCCAGACGCTGGGCTGTGGGACAGGGACGGGTAAGACACTGGGGCCCAGGTGCGCAGCAGACCCGGGGCGGGCGTCTTGTTCCCTGAGGCGCCCGGCAGGGCCTCCCAGAGCACCTGAAGGGCCAGGCTGCAGTTCCCAAGGTTCTGCTTGCCGAGGAGTGATGAGCGCGGGCGCACCCTCGGTTGGCCTGGGGAGGTCGATATCCTCGACCTGTCTCACAGGTGAGAAGACGCATCCCATCCCAGGGAACATGGGCCTTTGCTAAGGTCACATAACACGGGCCAGGAGGACGAAGGTGGCCCCAGTCCTGAGGGATGCCAAGGCTGCGGTCCCTCCCAGCACGGACCGTGCCGTCCCTCACCGGGTGTGGGCTGAGACGGGGCTCCCGCAGGCCCTCCTGCTGTCATGACTCACTGGCTCCTGTGCCCTCATTCAGAGTGTCTGTGAGGGTGGACGACCCTCTCCGGTTCCGGGCACACTGGGGCCCCTCCCAGCCCACGGAGGAAGCCCTTGCTTGCGTACCCAGCTTGCATTTCCACACGGGGACAGTGGGTGCCATGACCGTTCCTGGTCTATGTGACTGAGGAACGCCTCGGGCTCCCCCAGACCCTCCTAGTCCCCCAGCGAGTCCCCTCAGGAACTGCTCCGAGAACCCCGTGCTGGGCCCCCATACCTAACTCACACCGCCTCTGTCTCCTGGCACACTTTCCTCAATTCTTTGGGGGACGGGAAGGGGTCCTGGCTGGCCACCGCTGGCTGGAGGCACCATGGGCCCAGGACCCGCAGTGGTGGGTGCCCGCTCCAGGGCCGGGGGGGGGCTTGGCTCACCGTGGCTCTGAGCTGACCCCAGAGGCTGCTCCAGAGGAAGAAGGCCACAAAGGAGGAGGCCAGGAGCGGGCAGAGCCATCGCTTCCCAGCCTGGACATGCACTCACTGGGGCACAGCGTGAGGGCCACCGGCGGCCCTGAGAGCAGCAGGCAGAGGGTGACGGCGGTGACACAGGAGCGCCCAGGGCTGCCCTGCCTGCTGCTGTGCTCTCTGTCACCCCAGGTGCGTGGCCACACTGGCCGCACCGCTCAGGTGGCTTCCTGTGGACACTGTGGTCTGGCTCCAGTGGCCTGGCAGTCACACCCTTCGCTTCCTTGGGAGCCCAGCCATCCCCGGGGCCCGTGATGGGCGTGAGCACACGCGTGTGTCCACACAGCTGTGGATGGGGCCACTTTCGGGTCCGGCCAAGACCAGATCCTGCCCTTAGCCCACACTCACAGTTGGCATCGTGCGAGTACTCCACGCCAGACACGGTGCACCGCCGGAACACCAGCTTGTTCTCGGTCAGAGTGCCGGTCTTGTCAGAGAAGACGTACTGGACCTGCCCCAGGTCCTCCGTGATGTTCAGAGCCCGGCACTGCAGCCGCGAGTCAGTCTCCTCGTCGTGCAGCTCGGCGTCCTGGTGGATGAAGTACACCTGGCACACCTTCACGATCTCAATGGACACGTACAGGGAGATGGGGATCAGCACCTGGCAGGCACACAGTGGGCTGTGAGCGGGCGCCCGGCAGGTACACGGCGGGCTGTGAGCGGGCGCCCGGCAGGCACGCGGCGGGCTGTGAGCGGGCGCCCGGCAGGCACGCGGCGGGCTGTGAGCGAGCGCCTGCGTGCACACTGCCGAGGTGAGTGATGAGTACGCCACAGGGGAGCGACAATGAACCTTCCAGAGCTTACACGGGTGGGCTAGGGTCAAGAGCAGGGACAGAACATGGCAAAAGGCTTAAACTAGGACAGCCTAGGCGTGAGAGCGAGCAGAATCCACGGTGCCTGCAGCTATGGAGCCATGGTCCGGACAGAGGAGGAGCGCTCGGGTCACTAAGTTGTGCTTGAGAGGAGCTAGGAGAGAAAGAGGACAGAGCAGAGTTGCAGCATAGCCCACATTCTCACGAGCAGTCACGCATGCCACGGGGCACCAGACCCCGGCTCGCCCCGGGCTCTGAGTGCCAGGAGCTTCCCACCCCGCGACGTGACTCCACAGGCGCAGCGCACAGCAGACGGTCTTTCCAGCGTGGTCTGCACTGAAGGAATTTCTAGACATGTATAGTACAAGCAGAGGGGGATGGCTGGGAAGTCCACACGGTCACGCCCTCAGAGCGCAGGGCACGCCTTGAAATGAGCACTGCTTTAACTGTTCACATGTATCGCAGCCTGGACCCACATCCAAGCTCAGAGAGCCCTGCCCAGGCGAGCCGGGTCCTCCTGCTAACTTAACTGCGCTCGGGGGACAGTGCACAGTCCTTACTCAAGGCTGGACGGATGCACACGTATCCAAGAGACCAATTGGGGAAGCTTAGCAAGGCTGTTTCCCGTTGTAGGAAGCACGGACGGAGAGACAGCACGGAGCTCCTGGGCAAAGGCTACGAGGCTGTCCCTGGCTACCCTGCTCCGGAGGGGACTGGTGGTGACCCTCGCTGCCCTTCTCGGCCTCAGGCACTCTGGACCTCACTCTTTAGCAGACCTTGGTGGGTGGCTGTGAGCTGCTGAGGGGACATGTGAATTAATACTGAGAAACCACAGCGACGATCACGGTAAACCACGCTGACTGACAAACGTGACCGCCTGAACCGGATTTCGGGAGGCTTGGTGGGCTCAGGTCACTGCGGGGCACTGTGGAAGGCGGCGCAGTTCCCAGCGTGCCACGGTCATGTGCCAAGTTCCCGCTGCTGACACCGGGGAGGGACATGTGGGCACTTTCCAGGTCACTACAGCTGTCCTGTAGGTCTTAAATATATCCCAAAATAAAATCTGTATTTTTAAAAACTAGCACAGCAGGGTTGGCCCTGCAGCCCAGTGCTGAAGGGAACCAGGTCCCTCTCTCTGTGGCAAACACATTCACCCTCTGGCAAGAAAAAAGTAATTGAGAGGCAAAACGAAAACAATGACCAAAACCAAACTGTTGAAGCGTAAGAATCTTACAGAGAGCAAAGGAGAACCGTAGGTTGAAAGCTGCCTGCAGAGAAACTGTACAGACCAGTTGGAACGGGCCCGCCCTGTAGGTGGAAAGCCACGGCGGCACGGCAGGTCTCGGTTTCCCCGGCCACCACTGCAGGTGCCCGGTACTGTTACCTGAAGGATGATGATCATCGTCAAAAACGAGTACGCCGCAGCCGTGACTGGGGACAGGGGGCTGCCGTCAGCCCTGGGGACATCAAACAGCGATTTCTTTTCTTGAAGCCATCGCATCCACAGTCCATGTCCTACGGAACGTTCAAAGAGAACCGACATCACCCAGGAGGAACGCAGGGCCCTGGAGCTCACCACCTAGCACGAGCACCGCACTTTGCTGGCCCGCCTAGAGTGTGGAGCCCAAGCACGATTCTCGGCACCTGACCCGCTGGCGGGTGGGGCTGGTCTCAGACACTTCCTCGCACCAAGTTCTCCCTCCTTGGTGCTAGGGGGCACTTGTGGGCCCACCACAGGAACCACACGTGTGCTGGCAGCTGGCGGGGTGAACCTGGACAGGGCTTTCCCAGGGTGTGTCTCACTAAGCGCGTCTCAGGAGACGCTGAGTGAAGACAGACGGCGAGCTCTGGACACCGACCGCCACCAGCCCTTCTTGGACATCGAGAACTCAGCACTGGGCAGCTGTGGTGGTCAGGGTGACACAAGTTTGTGGTGCTGAAGCTACCTGGAAAGGTCCCAGGCCTGTGTCCCAGGGCTTCTCTCTACAAGCCAGGTGTGTGTGTGTGTGTAGGGGCAGGATCCTGGCTCACTGAGTCTAGGCTGGGGTGGATGATGGCATGAAGCCCCCATTTGGGAAGTGCCTCCCTCTTTCTCCCAAAAACAAAATAAATCAATAAACTTAAAAAACATCCCTACATTATATGCTCTGAGAGGTCAGTAGTCATGCATGTCCCTTCATGAATTGGGACCCACCCCATCTGGTCACAGAAGCCTGTCTTTTGTCCCCGGCTCCTGTATCTTTTAACACTGAGCTCTGAGAGCACCCCACACCTGCCTGGCACAGGTGAACAGGGATTCAGGGAAGGCAGTTTACTGGGACCTCGGCACTGCCCTACGAGGCTTTCCCACGGCAGCCTGTAGGTCTAGAGGCCAAAAGCCCGTGGGAGAGCTGACCGCTAGTCCCTCCTTCGCAGCCAGTCCTTCTATTTCTCCTTCCGTGGATGTCCATTCACGGGGTGCGTGCCTCTCCTGGGGTCAACTCCAGCTCATCTCCACCCATGGATACTTCCTACCCTGGACTTATCACTACTGCTGTGATGAAATTGCTTCTCTACTCAGGATAGAATTCAGAAAATAAGACTGTTTTGCTGAATCCACTTTCTAGGCATCTCATGTCATGTGCAAGCAGCCCTGCTGTCTTGAAGCAGTGACAAACGTGTTCTAACTGTAGAGTTCTGGGTCCAAATGAGCCAGGGCTGCCCACCAAGCGTGCCTGGTAGCTGTTCAGCAAAGCCCTCTTACTTATGACTGGCCTGGGAGACTTACCAACCGCTGAAAACAGAGACATACAAATGAGGAGAAGGACACACCAGAGTACATCACAGTTCATCTGCCTCTCGAGCAGGCTGCGCTTGTAGCGGGGCCCACTGTTGGTCAGCAGGGCCTTGGTCTCATGTCCTGTGTAGGAGTAGGGACATGATAAAATGGGATAGATGATACCGACTCCATAGACCGAATCACTATACTGCCTCCCAGTGATAGTTGAGGGATAAGCTTGGTTGAAAGAGCTGGGTATAAAATTAAACTTAATGTGGAACCACCAAGGAGAAACAAATGGAAAGAAATATGCTTAAATACCAAAAGAGGGGCCAGCCAGTCGTGTGGCAGTAACTCAATGCTTTGTGAAGCCAGACCCACTCAGGAAGGTCCCAAATTCATGTCTGGAGATTCTGCTGTGCATGTGGGTGTACACAGGCTGGCTGGGGGTAGACTGTAGTGTGAAGATCCTGTTCGGGTTCCTGTCTCCATCCTACTCTCTCTTATAATAAATATATAAATGTAAAGGAAAAAAGTAAAATGCTGAAAAAGAACACTTTTAATCAAGGTATTATTAGAAGAATTTTGGCTTTGCTTCTTTCCATTTTCTGAGTTTCCCCAACCTTCCTCCATAGCTGTACGCTACTCCCATGATCAGAAATAAGTTTTGGGGAATATCTGAGGACACAGGGCATCACAGCGTTGCGTGGTGCCGGGTGCCATGCCCACCTGCATAGATGACGATGCCCACGACGGCTTCCGTGTTCCTGATGGTGCACCCTCGCAGCAACAGGTTTTCTTTGTGCAGCCCAGCCTTTTTCCCATTGTCGTGTATGCTGTTGGGGGACAGGTGGCATGTGTCTCAGAGCTGTTCTGTCTCCAGGAAGGATGGCCTGGAGGCTGGACTGGGAAGGGGTGTGGGGACCCCAGGCAGGGGTGTTTGTTCTAGCAAATCTCTACAAGAGCTGAGGACACTGTAGTCCTTGGCCACTGGGCATCTCAGCAAGTGCAGAGCCCAATGTTGGTTAGCTTCACACATGGGCTTGTCCCGACCCCAGGACTTCCCCCAGCTAGAAAGAGCAGGACCTGGGAACTGTGGACAGAGTTGGGGAGTTGCCAAGGAAGGCTTTGGGAGAGTCTCCTGCTCATCAGGGAAAGTGCCATTCCTAGTCACTGCCTTGGGTTGTCAAAAAGATACAAGTGCCTTTCTAGAAAAGGGGGTGACACTGGTTTCAGCAACATTTTCTTTTACAACCTATTTTTTCATAATAAGTCATACTGTTATTAGAAATATTAAAATATTTATCTTTTTTTGGTAGAGGTTTTTTTTTTTTTTTTGCTATAATGTGCATGCATTCACCAGAGAGACAGACAGAAAGTGAGAAATCACCCACCAAGGAAAATGGCCACACTGCAATCCCTTCTCCGTTTTCCTCTCAGAATTTTGGGCATGCATACACACAGGCCCAGTGTGAGATTTTTTTCCCTTTTTTTTGAGAAGTTTTTTCTAATTGGGTGTGTGCGCTCGCCAGAAAGACAGAGAGGGACAGAGAGATAGAAAGAGAGAAATCACCCCCCAGGGGGGATGGCCACACCGCAATCCCTTCTCCTCCATTCTCCTCTCGGGATCTTGGGCACACACGCACACGCGCCTAGCGTGAATTTAAGCCACCGGGTCTGGGACTCAAACCATGGTCGACTACATGGAAGTCCAGCGACACAGCCATTACGCTAACTGCTGGTCCCGCCAGCATGAGATTTTTAAGCCAGTGGGTTCAGGGCTCAAACTGTGGTAGACTACATGGGATCTGGCAACATAACCATTACACCATCTGCTGGTCCCCAATATATTTATCTTGAAATGTGGAAAATGCCATGAAAGAACCTTATCAATTCTGTCAGTGCTGTTTAGATTCAGAAGAGCAGTCCAGGACAGACCATGGAGGCTTCTGGAACCACAGCAGGGGCCTGGCAGTGTCACCAGGCCGGGCCTCTCGAGAAGGCACCTTTCTGTACCCTTGGTGTGCTGTCCTTGGCAGCACCCCCCCCTCACACACACACACATACCATGGTCCCAATATTCCCTCTGAAGCTCTTGTCCTCTCACTGGGGGCTCCGGCAGGCCTCCCTGTGCCCAGCTCCTCAGGAGGAGTCATGGCTCAGGGCAGCTGGCATTTCTTGGTGCAGAAGAGCAGCTGTACGATCGAGTCCAGCTGAAGTGCACATGGCAGGCTGCATTCGCTGCACGTCTGCTGTGACCTCCACAGCACCCTGCCTCCCACAAACACAACGGGGTGTGCACGGGGTGGGGGTGGTCAGCCACAGCCCTGACAGCCACTTTGCATGCCCGAGACAGAGGAACCTGGTGCTGTAGTGGAACGGGATGTCCTGCAAGGCTGAGCCATGTGGGGAGGTTCCAGGTTCATGTCTGGGGACCCCACCGAGGACTCCAGGTATGCTGTGCCCAGGCCTAGGGCTGCTCGGGCATGAGGGCCTCTGTCTCCCATTTCTGTCTTACTCTTGGAAAAAGTAGGTGAACTGAAGAAAAAAAATGCTCAAGACCAAAAACCTCCTTGCCTACTAAAGCCCCAGCGGCTGTAGGCCGGCTTGGCACACAAACTCGCGCCACACTTGCTGAGTGACGACACACGGCCACCTCCTCCCATGGACAGCTCCCCGGGAGAGGCACATGGAGGCTATTTTCCTGGGACAGCAGTAAAGGGGCCACCTTGTGCTTATAACAAGACGCTTGACAGAGCGAGGGGAACACGCCACCTCGGCCGTCGGCAGAGACGTGCACTCTGGCAACCTCTGTGCATCTCAGCAGACCGATCTGGGCAGAAACACCTCAGAGGCCACCTTCCCTGGCTGCCCACGGGGAGAAACGTGTGGGGTGTCACACTGGTAAGGGCCGAGTGTGGGGGAGAGCGTGGACACGGGGGGCGTGCGGCCGGGGTCTGAACCGGGCGCAGCTCCCCACAAGGCACCACCCAGGCACGCTGGGTTCCAGCCCTGGCCCTTCACCCCCCCCCTTTCTGGGAGACCTTCCTGGAGGGCAGGCTCTCTGGCCCTGGCCTCCAGTTTCTAGAAAGTGGGCGGGTCACTGGAGCCTCTTTACCCTCCCTGGTCCTGTCTGCTCCTGCAACCTCTGAGCTGCCTCCCGCGGGTGCTCGGCCATCCCCTGGCCTCCTACAGGGGCCTGCACCACCCCACCACGCCCCCGGACACTGCCTCGGGGGGACTTTGTCCTTCCCCGAACACAGGGCCTCCAGGCAGAGGCCCCTCTGCTTGGCCCTCCCTGCACGTCTGTACCTGCCACATGCACACATGTGTGAGGGGACTTTAGAAAGTTACAGCCTAGGCTTACTTGGGTGCAAAAGAATTTGAAACCCATGTGTAATTTTTCACTATTGTGTTTTCCACGAAAATAGGTGCACTTCCTGTGTATGTACACACACAGCACATACACAGACGGCGTGTGAGCACGCACAGCGTGGACACGCAAGCACATGCACACCGGCGCCAACCCCGAGCCGCACTCACATGCAGCCGCGGAACCGCGTCAGGTCGTTGTTCGGCCTCTCACACTCGATGGCGCTGGTGAACGTCAGAGGGTTGAACTCCGAGACCTAGGACGGCAGTGTGAGTTAGAGACATCAGCGCTCAGGCCCACCCCAGGGCACCCGTCTCTGCTCACACCCACGGGGCCTTGGCGCAGGGAGATGCAGCCCACGTGCATGGGCGGGCTGACAAGGCAGCTCCCAGCAAGGACCTGCTGACCAGCGGTCTGGGGAAGTGGCAGGGGGAGGCCCACCCGTCGTCCTGTTCTCTGGACAGCACCGGCAGAGGAGCTGAGAGGAGATGCAGAGTGCAGCGGCCACATGGCTGCCACGGATCCCCTCACTTCTGGGGCCCAGACGCCTGTGCATGAAAGGGTACGAGGCACCTCCCTCGGGGTGCGCTCTGCTGACCGCAGCCTGGGAGCCGCCCACCCCTGCAGGACGGTGCTGAACAGGCTTCCTCGGAAGGGGACAGACGGACACACCCAGAGAAGCCAAGGGGACCCCTGACGGTGCCCGGGTGTCCAGACTGAAACTCCTGGCACAAATGCACGCTTCCCTCTCCCAGTGGAGCACAGCCGTGGGTAGCCAGGGCTGGCTACCAGCCGAGGTTCCGTGCAGGGACTCTGCCACGCCGACCACCGCGGGGCAGCATGCTCGGGCCGGGGCAAGTCTCCCCTCCTCCCAAAGCTGGGCCTCTGGGCTTGGCGTGGCGGGGATGGGGCACACCTCAGCTCAGGGCCGGGAGCTACGGGGCTGTTCTGACCATGGGTTTCACTTCCCTCCGTCCCACCTGCAAGTCTGGAAAGTGGAAATAGGGGGGTGCAGGCACCCCGGGCCGGGGTTTCTCTTCCTGCAGGCCCTCATGCCATGACCCATGGCACCCCCAGCTGGCGGGGCTGCACCTGCCTGGCACCCCAGGACCTTCCTGCTGCACCACCAGGGTGGGCCGGGGCTCAGGCTTCAATGTGCAGAGCACCCCCAGCTCTCGAGGCTTCTTCCATACCTGTGTCCCCATGGAAGGGCCCGAGCCTACCCACAGGAACCTGTGGAACAGGGCCCGTCCTGGGCACTTGGCGGGCGCCGCGGCACTGCAGGGCCGCGCTCTCACCCAGGGATTCGGGTTTCTGAGTGCCGACTCCAGGGCCTGGGCGCGTCCGCCCTGAACCCCTGTGGACAGCGGTTTACAGGTGGCTTGTCCTGCCTCCCCATCTCCCATGGGCATGGGGCCCATACAAACACTGGGGAAGGATGGGGGCTCCCTCATGGTTGACAAAAGCCCCCCAAGCCTCTTCTCTTAGAGGCCTGAGACAAACAGTCCAACCTCAGCCCGGAGCCCGCCAGCCCCCACCTCCTTCCCTGTCACCTGCAGCCCGTGGCAACCCTCGAATACCCGAGAGGGCTCCCCGCCCACTCGAGTCTCAGGGCTGCGGGAGACGCTGACCTCACAGTCTGTCCTCAGAAGGTTTCCTGCCTGGCGGTCAAGGCTCCGCACGCCTGATAAAGGCCGGATGAACAAACCCAGCATTTGAAGTTTTGTCCAAAACAAACCGAAGCCACGACCCTTTGAAGCTGGGTGTGCCGTGCGGCTCAGCGGTGTCGTGGCCGGGCCCTAACGGGTGGGGGCGTCCCAGGTGAGCAGGGCCATTTCCCTCCCTGCTGGAAGAGGCCAGGCACATGCAGATGTCTGCCTGCTGATCTGGGGCGTCCGCCTGCGAGACAGACCGTCTAGGGCTTCGGTCTCAGCCGGACCCTGACAGGCCTCCCTGCACACCCCAGGCCCATGCACTGGGACTCGAGGGGAGGCGTCCGGGCCCTGGCAACAACACCCACACTCCCTGCCTTCTCGCTGGGCTGGGCAGTGTGAGCACCTGACAGGCCCTCAATGAACATGGCTTGAGCGAAGCGAAGGCCCGGCCTGACCATGCACAGGACCCATCGCTCCTGTCCCCAGCGAACCAGCGGAAGGCCCTGGGTGAGCTCTGCAGCACACCCAGCTGAGGACCACCTGGTGGCACAGGGATAAAGCAATACTCTGTCATGCTGGATACCCGGAAGGTCCTGGGTTCGAGTCTCAAAACCTCCCTGAGCATGCCTGGTCCCTGTGTTTGTGACTCGGGCTGCTAGGTGGACGACTGGGAGTGTCCCCTCTTTCTCATGGGAGAAAAACCTTTTTAAAAAAACCCCAAACACCTAAATCCAATCAAGTCAGGAAGCAGGTTCGTCCACACCCAGGGGCTCAGGTGCTTTCTGAGGCGAGTCCCTGCTTTCCTGACAGGACGGCCCCGTGAGGTCTGGAGGCGTTGCCAGCTTTATGACGGTGCGGACGTGTCCTTGGGCCTCTGCTCAGCTGCCCTCACTCTGGAACACCCACTCATCCGAGAGGAGCACCCGCGGGCCCGTGCAAGCCGACAGCATTCTAGGTACGAGTCCTGGGCGCTCCACAGAAGGGGGGAATGGGCGCTCGCAGGTTCAGACACAGACTGGGGCGACCCGAGCTCGAGTGGCTGAGGCACCGCCTGGGGCTGAGCTGTGGGCCCACAGATGCCTCTCGTTGGGGGCTCTGCTCATGAGACGAGAGGCACCGGGCACCGGCCCCCCAGGCTCCCGGTGCTCCACAGCCCTGTTGGCAGAGGCCGGCCCACTCGACGGCCCTCACCTAGGCCTGCTCTCACAGGTTAGCGACTCCGCTCAGCCGATTCCAGGGTGCTGCCAGGAGGGTCCTCCTGCCCCACGTGGAGGGTGATGGAGGCTGGACCTGACAGAGTGACAGCACTTTTCTCGCTGCCCCTGCAGGACACATGCTCACCTGTGTACACGGGCACGCACGTTTGCATTCGCACACCCGTGTGCCCGTGCTCACACGCACTCGCACACACGCTTGTGCACGCCCGTGGTGTGACTGGGTGGTGTAGTCAGCCCTTCCTGTTGGTGGAGAAACCCCTGCTCTGGGGACACCCCCCCACACACCCCCTCAAGCCCTATGCAAATGCTGATGCAGTGACACCACATTTTCAAAGAGCTGCAATTTAATTAGCTGTCTCCCCCTTTAACAATGAAACAAGTCAAAGGAAAAGTAGTTTCTCAATGTACCTCACCTCAAGTAGAATAATGACCTCCTATTTCTTTTCGCCTTGAATAGAAAATGACCACTTCCACCCTCATGAAAAAAAAAGTGAAGTTAAATGTACACGCGATGTTTCAAGTTCGTTTAATGTGACAGGACCTTGTTGGGTAGACAGTGTCAACCTCCTGAAATAACGGTCAGACTGCGTTATTCTCTATCAGTGGTGACTTGACCATGGACTGAAGGAGAACATTCCACAGCAAAGTCACCAGAGGTAGAAGCAGGCCCCTTAGTACTAGTAGCTCCCTCCGAGGCTCACACGGGTGCTCGTAAAGGTGTGGCACGTTTCCGAGAGTCGCATCGGTGATCTGCAGAGAATCGCTGTCCTCGAGGAATTTACGGCTGCCTTTTCTGCTGAATACTGCACGCTCTTCAAGAAAACGGAGAACACCCCACGGCATAGACTGTAAGTGTGTTGGCCGTCTGCTGATGCGTGAGCGAAGACCGAATCTGTCTGTACAGCTCTGAGGCTGTGACCAGGAGCACACCCGCCAGCCAGCACTGTCTTCCACTTAGACACGGGCACGTCGCCTTGTTCAAGGCCGGGATGCTGAACGTGACCAAACGGAATCAGAGACCAGTAGCAGGAAAACCTACGAAAAGCAGGTCGAGCCGCGAAGTGCCTTGCGTACTGTTTCTGCTCCTGTTTGCTTGTGGGAGAGGTAACTGCGGGAGTGCTGGGGAGACAGAACAGGGACCAGCGGGGGGCACGGCGGTGACATCGATGGACCCCCACATGGCCGATTGTGGGTCAGATACCGGACCTGCTGGCTTGGAACTCATCCAGGCACGTGTGCATGTGAGACCAAGACCCGGGGAGGAAAGTGGAGAAGGGATCGCGGTGTGGCCACCTGCCGGGGGCAGGGTGATTTCTCTCTTTTTCTCTCACAGTGTCTGTCTCTCTCTGGTGAGCACACGTTCCCTAAAGGCAAAAACATCTGTAAAATAAATAATAAAATCAATGAATAAATAATAGTCTAGGCATTGCCTCCTCTCTGGCTGGAATTTCAGAGTTATTGTTCCCAAGTGTTCAAGTCGCTCTGGCAGGCCAACTCTTCTGTAAACGCCTGGAAGCACCCAGCACCCAGAGCACCACTGGGAATTTAGTAACCACGAAAAGGGACTTCGAAAGGTTCATGGAGAAATGGAATTCAAGGACAAGTTTATTTTGGTGCAAAAAAAGTCGAATTCCATGCATAGTTTTCTCTTAACATGCATTTTCCACGGCTCATTCCGAGCCACCGTGCATTCGCAAAGCAGAATGAAGCCACCTCTTGCGTTAGACTCCACGCAGGGCTGGCGTGAGGCAGGTTTCCAGAGCAGCAACTAACTTCTTCCAGCCTAGGGAAGTTTCCACTTCCTCTCATCTTTCCTCCCTATTGGGAACACACGCGAGCATGCACACGCCTCGACACACATGTGGGAAGAGTTGGCGACTGGCTTCCTGCAGGCCCAACGGTTGCTGCTCCACACGGTGCCTCCCGATCGCTGCGGCGTGGCCGGGACTGCAGTGGCGAGCCTGCCTGTCCATCCGAGAGGCCGGCTGCTGCCAGGTCTTCCCCGTAAGTGAGCTGACATGGAAGTTACCTCCTGGCTGGCTCTCGTGGTGTGTGCCGACGTGGCCTCTGGGTGTGGGCGCTCCCATAGACTCGGGGAGACCTGCCCTGCTGCCTCCGCCCCACGGAACCACCCCCAGTTCTGCTGGACGGTTCACTCAGCACCAGCAAGTCCCCTTCTGCCCAGTGCGCCTGTTCACCAGGACCCGGATAGATGTTAGATGCTCCCAGGTTGGGTCAGGGCAGCGCCTGGATGGCACGTGAACACACGTGGAGTGAGTGCCGTGAACACACGTGGAGTGAGCGCAGAATGATGAACACGGCTCTCTGCTGTACATCAGCCACTGCCCGGGAGCCCCTGCCTCTGTGCACACTGCCGATGTGCCGTACCCCCGAGGCAGGTGGCGACCCCACGTGCGGAACTACACCTGGGCTGTCGGAAGCGTGTCAAGGCACCTTCACTGTGAAAGCAGCCAAGGACAACTGCACCATGCTTCATGGGAGAAGCAGGGGACCAGACTGACAGTCCTGCCAATGGATGCTCCCTGGGGATGCCCACGGTGCCCCAGGGCCACAAGCTCCCAGACTGCAGCTCCAGAGGTAGGCAACCCGCCCTAAGGCCCGAAGGGTTCTCTCCTGAGGAGCTCCTGTGAAGGGCACTGTGGTCCCCTGCAAGCACACCTCCCTGCATTTGGGGCGCGTCCTTCACACAGGCTGATGGGCGCTGGCAGGATCCAGGCCAGGGTCACAGTGGGCCAGGCCTAGGCGGGGAGGGGCCTCAGCCAAGACCATATTCCCTGTGGACGGACACTCGTGCACCCCAGGGTCCCCTAGAGCTTGCCCTGGCAGCCCTCACAGAGACCTTGGGGCAGCACCCATGGGGTCCCCAGGCCCAGCCTGCACCCCCCACAGAGACCTTGGGGCAGCACCCATGGGGTCCCCAGGCCCAGCCTGCACCCTCCATGCAGACCCTGGGGCAGCACAGCGCGCTGGAGTGTGTGTGGAAGGAGCGCAGGACCCTCGTTGAGCTGCAGCTCCCTCTGCGAGGCTGGCCGGGGCAGTGGTCAGACCCGCCCCCGTGCTGGCCCTCAGTCTGCTCTCAGGCATTTCTGAGCCGTGGTGGTGGCAGAGACACCCAGAGGTGCACGCTTCCTGTCATCACTGGCTCCAGCCACTCTGGTCCCCGCCCGTCAGGCATGTCCCCAACCCGTGGACCCCTCAGCCACCCCAAGGACCTCGGATGCACTCAGGGGGAATCAGCATCGGACGGGCCCCGCCAGGCGGTCGTGGGTGGGCAGGGCGAGGCACTCTCAGATGCTCAGTCCCACCCCCAGGGACAGCAGCCTGGCCCAGGGCAGGGGACATGCAGGTGCGCTGACCCCCGAGGCCGGCATGGGAGACGCCCGCGTGTTACTTACGAGCTCCGAGAAGCCGCGGACCACCTGCCGCCGCTTCAGGTTGGCCTCGCCGTCCAGGGTGGCCGTCTCGATGTGGCACAGCCCATCGGGGTCGCTGGATGCCAGCAGTAGGACGTCTGCGGGGATGACCTCGTTGCAGTGAAGGCGCACGAAGTCTCCCACGCGGATGTCTTTCCAGAACCGCTTCACGTACCGCTTCTCCTCCCTGGGGAGAGGCTGGTCAGCCAGACGGGCCTGGCGGGAGCTGGGTGGGGGTGCGGTGTGGTCCCCACGCTCCCGTCTGCTGCCCTCTGTGATGGGCAGGTGTCTCACGAAGGGCATGGGGGGCTGGACCGTGGCCCAGAGGTGACACTGCTCTCTGCAAGGCTGACCCGCGCTGGGAGGGCTGGCTCCCACCGGGACCTCATGGTCCGATGCACGCCCTGGAGCTGGCAGGGCTGGCTGCAGTGTGGGCCAGGGTGCTGCCCGCCTGTCCCTCTCCAGGGCTCACTCATGGGAGAAACAGGCGAGGGCGACACACTGGTGATGCTCCCGGGAGGCAGCCACGGCACAGCTCCACGGACACAGACGTGGGTCAGGCAGGGCGGGCAGGGGCCTCCTCGGGGGCAATGGCAGCCCGTGGGACCTGGACACACTCCATGTCACCTATCACTCCAAAATGGTGGGAAGAGCGCCCGAGGTCTACGTCCCAAGGACTGCCGGCCAGGACCAGGGCAGCCCCGTGAGCGCAGCTCATGACAGCATGTCCGCGAGGTGACTGGGACGCAGCCCAGGGTCCAGCCCGAGGGGCGGTCACACAGTGGCTGGGCCCCCGAAGGCCACTGCTGTGTGGACGGGCCCTGACGGTAGAAGGACCGGGCACAAAGTGGAGCCTGCACACGCCGCTCAGCGGAGGGACGGGCGCTGGCAGCCTCAGAAACAAGAGACGGGCCGCAGAGACAGGCCGCAGAGATGGGCAGGGAGACAGGGTCAGCTCTCACAGTTCCAGGCCGGGTCGGGCCCACACAGCGATCCGCCCGTTGGAGCCAGCCCAGAGCTCGGGCACACGGACATGCCCACGTGTCCTCAGGAAGGCTCCGGGTGCAAACCCCGTTTCCCATGAGTCTTAGGGTGTGACCACCACGCCACCACCTGGGCCCTAGGAGTTTTTTTTTTTTTCTAGGGTGTGACCACCTGGGCCCTAGGAGTTTTTTTTTTTTTAAATTCTGGAAAAACAGGCTTAGAGTCCTACCAAGGCCATCGGTAAGAGCTCTGACCACTGATAGGTCTGCGGATGAGGTGGCGGCATCTTGACTAGACCCACTATACAAGAATGCCACCGGGAGGCACTCGGGGTGGTGCCCGGGGCAGGCAGGAGACACAGCCTGCCAGGCCACGCCCCTCCCGCTGGCCCCTGCCTCGGAACTGCGGTCTGCGCCCTTCCCAGGGAGGGGCCTCTGAGCAGCACGGGGTCTCCGGGTGGGCCCGGCTGGGGGATGCGGAGAGCCGTGAGAGCTGGGGGGAGGCCCCATGTGCTCCTTCTCCCCCACGGCAGGACCAGCGGGCCCCTGGCAAATGCCCAGGCTGCAGCTCTCAGCTGTCGGCACTGTGACACTGCGAGACAGGCCGCCTCCCCCACAGGTCTCTGTCCTCGCACCCCGGCCTCCGGCACTGCCAACGCCGACATGGCAGGGCTCTGGGTGCCGAGGGCCTGCGGGGGATCCAGGAGCGGCTAGGCTGCGGCACAGCAGTGACGTGGCTGGACCCGCAGGGGGAAGGCCCTGGGTTTGAATCCCCAGACCCAGCGGTGCAGTGCCAACACGTGCCCATGATCCGGGCCGCGGTGGATCATAGGGAGAGGACCGGGCCGGGCTAGCTGGCCCTGTGTCTCCCTGGTGGAAGAAATAAAATTAACTTTAAATAAATACATAAAAATCGGACCATCTGGTGGCATGGTGGTTAAGGCAGCTGGGTCCCACATGGCTGACTACACGGTTCGAGTCCTGTACCTGGCAACTTGAGAACCACGCTGGGCACGTGTATGTGCACTGTCCAGATTCCAATTAGAGAATGGAGGAGAAGGCACTGCAGCGTGGTGTCCCCCAGGGAGGGCTTTCTCACTTCCCTCCCTAGAGCTTGCATGTCTGCCAACAAACTAGAAAGTGATAAATAAATAAAAGTGAGTACAAGGCCAGATGTACCCCAGGCAGTGCCCTTGGAGGCCTGCTGCCAAGTCCCTCTCACATGTCTGCTAACAAACTAGAAAGTGATAAATAAAAGTGAGTACAAGGCCAGATGTACCCCAGGCAGTGCCCTTGGAGGCCTGCTGCCAAGTCCCTGAGCGGCCAGCAAGTGCCCCCACCACCTCCGGCTACTCGGGCCCACCACGGTCAGCCCAGGGCACCATGGGGCCCAGGGGCCGCGGCCGCGGCCTGCCCTATGAGACCCCAGCCTGAGGCCAGCATGCTCTGAGACAGGGCATAGGCATGTGCCCATGACCGGGCCACTGGGCCGCCCAGCCTGCTCCCAGCAAGTCTGACCTCCCCATGCAGAGGCAGGGCCTGGGTGTCTGCTCTATGAAAACGCTTTCCCAAAGGCCAGACGTTGGCTTTGTTTACTTTAACGCCAGAGGGAGAGCGGGAGAGCAGGGGTGGGGAGACTGAGCGAGAGTGGGAGGGAGGGAAAGCCTCCCCATGGGGCCTGGTTACACGGCAATCCTTGCCCTGCAGGTCACTTCCTCAGGACTCTGGCACACACACACGTGCTCAGGGTGCTGCCCAGGCCACTTCCTCAGGACCCTGGCACACACACACACGTGCTCAGGGTGCTGCCCAGGCCCTGGCCAGCACGTGGGACCCAGACGCCCCCAAACCGTGCTCCCTGCCGAGGCAAAGCCCAACCCAGTACCGTCACCAGTCTGAGCTCTTGGGCTCTGCCTGCCATGAACTTTGCCGGCTCCTGCAGAAAGCACATGGCATTTCAAAGGGCCTGTCCTGTTGGGATAGCTCCCCAAAAGCGGAAGTCATGGTTCTGCCACAGAGAAAGCTGTGTGCACCTGAGACGCAGGCCAGGCTGTGGTGCGTCTCCTGGGGTCCCCGGGAGACAGGGCGGCCCTGGGACTTCCCCAGGGCAGGCAGACAGGAGCCCAGCTCTCCGGCAGGCAGCACTGTTTACAGGACACATTCCATGTAGCCTCGCGCTGTCTGTGAGCCTCTGGGCGTGCTTTCTCAGCTGTGCGAGCGTGCTGCGGCGACGCCCCCTGAGGCCCTGTAGGGTCACGGAGGCTTATAGGACTACACTCCCTCTTCGGAGGAAATCTGGTGGCATTTGTAATCCGTCACGGTAGGCCCCACCGTTCTTATCTGACCCTGAGCTGTCCAGAACAGCACAGCACAGCAGTGAAAGGAGGAGGCCGCACGAGGAAACTAGGGGCAAACTGCAGTGGGAGACGGTCAGTAAGAGAAAAACGAGGCTTACTTCAGTGTCTGTCACTGCTCCAGGCGGGGACGAGCTATTTACCCGCACTCCTTAGTCTCTAAGTCGCTGAGTAAGTAACTCCGTAAGAGGAGGTGGCTGGCCTGTGCACCTCCAAGGGACTGTTTAAAGGGCTGCAAGCAGTTTTTGTTTATTTCTTACGAGAGAAAGGGGTGGGGGAGAGAGAACCCTCGGCAGGGTCTTGCTGTGCTGCAATCCCCTGAGAGCATCCCAGCCAGCCAGAGTCCCAGACAGGCCTGCAGGTGCGTGTGCCATGTTCAGGTTGGCTTGGGATCTGAACCCAGAGCACCCCATGTGTCTAGAAAGCACCCGGAGTTGGGCATGGACAGACTGCAATCCTTTTTCCTCCATCTTCCATTCTACCAGGATTTTAGGCATGCACACACACATGCCCAGCATGTTTTTCAAGCCTCCAGGGCTGGGATTAGAACCGCTGTCAGTGGGAGCTGGTTTCCTGGGCACAGTGCTTAGCTACAGTGCTATAGGGCCAGCCCTAGGGTTCTATTGGCTGAGACACAGAAACCCTCAGTGCTTTGGTCTCTTGGCCCCAAAGTGTCCTACAATGCCTCAGGGGTCCTTTATAAATCTCTCCGAGGTGGGAAGATGGCTCAATTTTCTAAAACCGAACACACTTAGATAACACTGAAAAAAGCACGTGAGGGAATGAGAGCCGCAGTTTCATTCGGATGCTTTGTGGATTTACATGTAGGCTGTGTGGGTACAGTTCTTGCCAACAGCGAAGGGGCCACGTGTGTCTGTGTGCACACGCATGCACACACTGAACTGCCGGACTGCACGTGCTCGCCAGAGTGACAGAGAGCGAGGGAGACGAAGGCACCCCCGGGCGTGCTCACACCACAATCCCCGTCCCCCATTTCCCCATGCTGCAGAGATTTGGATGTGCATGCACGTAACCCTGGCAGGCTTCTCAGGCTACCAGGACTGGGACTTGAACCACGGTCCACAACGAGGGATTCAGCCCCCGTTAACACTGTGCTGCAGGGCTGGCCTGGGACAAAAGACCGACAGTAACAGACTCCAGCCTCACTCAGCCCTGGGGGCTACTGCTACTCCGTGTGCAAGGCTAGCACAGCGACAATCAGTAGGCGCTGTCTCTGTCTGCAGCCTGGTGTAGGATTCGTGAAGGCGGCCATCCCAGTGCTGAGAACCAGCGGGGTGGGGAGACGCAGGAGCACACACATCTCTGAGTGCCCATGTCAGGTTAGGGTGGGCAGGAAAGAGAGTGAGGAAGACAAAGAGGGGACAAAGGTGTTGGAGTTCTGAGCGCCAGGAGGTGTAAGGACTTCAGAGGGTGGACACTTGCTTTATGTAACCAGGGACTACTTCCTGGAAGAGGGGGCATCTGAGCAGATGCTGAAAGATGAAAAGTTTCAGCCTAATCAAACCCCACTCCACCCCAAGGGACTCCTGAACTGAGGAGTGGGAGTCACTGTGGGAGAGACAGGAAGGGTGGTGCCCCATGAGGACACAAGGGTCAGACTGTGGGTATCCTCCTCCAAGCAGGTCCAGCCCTGGGACGGTGACAGATCAGGATGGTGGGGCAGTGGGGCCCAGGGCACGGGGCAACACCAAGCCCCAGGGCAAGGCGGGCTTTGATGAGGGATGGAGATTCAGCTGTGAGCAACCTGGAGCCAGGAAGCCAGTGAGGGGGCTCGGGGCAGGGGTCACAGCCCCCAAGACAGACAGCGAGGGATACACAGTTGGGGCCAGGTGGTGGCACAGCGGGTCACACAGTGGGCCCACGTGGGGAAGGCCCAGCGTTCACACCCTGGGTCCTTACTCAGCCATCCCGGGGTGGCGGGGGTTTTCTCTCTTCACAGAAGAAATACTTTACAAACGGTACAAATGGGGGTCCCGGCACGAAGGCGTGGAAGCCCGAGATAAGGTGAGCGGGTCAGTGCGGGAGATGGAAGGCAGAGGGGAGGCAGCACGGGCCGGGAGCCTGCAGTGCTGGGCGGCGGTGTGGGTGCAGCTCTGAGGCTGAGCCGCCCCTGCCCGGGGGAGCCGCCTTCAGCCTCCCACCTCTGCCCTTGCCCGCACTTGGACAAACAGCCATGGAATGTGCACGCGTCATCAGCCTCGTTTCATGTGGGGAAACTGCAGCTCCCAATGGCACACCTCAGAGTGGACGCCCGGGAGGAGAAACGTCCCTTCCTGGTTGGGAGCCTCAGCACCGCTCGCTGCTCAAGCACACGCACGTCCAGCCTGGCCTGGGCGGCAGAAGGGGCCTTTGGAGGGATCTCTTGCCCGTCTACGCATCATGTGGGCCTGGGGGCTGCGGCAGGCTGGGCCCAACCAGCTGGGGGTCCAGACGCTGCTGTGAGTGAGACGCCACCACTGCTCTGTGCAAGCACCGACAGGAGAGTGAGCTCAGCCTCCCCTATATCAGCCACTGGGCTAGGCACTGGGTGCAGCATCCCGCACTCCACCTCACAGGCCCACGCTCCACTCCACGGCGTATCCATTCACCTTCACCAACCACCCACCAACATCATGGCGGGACCCTCCTATGGTATGTCCATTCGCCTTCACCAACCACCCACCAACATCATGGCGGGACCCTCCTATGGGATGTCCATTCACCTTCACCAACCACCCACCAACATCATGGCGGGAC
>NW_006204543.1:1274022-1278833 GCF_000334495.1 Tupaia belangeri chinensis
CCCACCATCGTGGCGGGACCCTCCTACGGGATGTCCATTCGCCTTCACCAACCACCCACCAACATCGTGGCGGGACCCTCCTACGCTATGTCCATTCCCCTTCACCAACCACCCACCAACATCGTGGCGGGACCCTCCTACGCTATGTCCATTCCCCTTCACCAACCACCCACCAACATCGTGGCGGGACCCTCCTACGCTATGTCCATTCCCCTTCACCAACCACCCACCAACATCGTGGCGGGACCCTCCTACGCTATGTCCATTCCCCTTCACCAACCACCCACCAACATCGTGGCGGGACCCTCCTACGCTATGTCCATTCCCCTTCACCAACCACCCACCAACATCGTGGCGGGACCCTCCTACGCTATGTCCATTCCCCTTCACCAACCACCCACCAACATCGTGGCGGGACCCTCCTACGCTATGTCCATTCCCCTTCACCAACCACCCACCAACATCGTGGCGGGACCCTCCTACGCTATGTCCATTCCCCTTCACCAACCACCCACCAACATCGTGGCGGGACCCTCCTACGCTATGTCCATTCCCCTTCACCAACCACCCACCAACATCGTGGCGGGACCCTCCTACGCTATGTCCATTCCCCTTCACCAACCACCCACCAACATCGTGGCGGGACCCTCCTACGCTATGTCCATTCCCCTTCACCAACCACCCACCAACATCGTGGCGGGACCCTCCTACGCTATGTCCATTCCCCTTCACCAACCACCCACCAACATCGTGGCGGGACCCTCCTACGCTATGTCCATTCCCCTTCACCAACCACCCACCAACATCGTGGCGGGACCCTCCTACGCTATGTCCATTCCCCTTCACCAACCACCCACCAACATCGTGGCGGGACCCTCCTACGCTATGTCCATTCCCCTTCACCAACCACCCACCAACATCGTGGCGGGACCCTCCTACGCTATGTCCATTCCCCTTCACCAACCACCCACCAACATCGTGGCGGGACCCTCCTACGCTATGTCCATTCCCCTTCACCAACCACCCACCAACATCGTGGCGGGACCCTCCTACGCTATGTCCATTCCCCTTCACCAACCACCCACCAACATCGTGGCGGGACCCTCCTACGCTATGTCCATTCCCCTTCACCAACCACCCACCAACATCGTGGCGGGACCCTCCTACGCTATGTCCATTCCCCTTCACCAACCACCCACCAACATCGTGGCGGGACCCTCCTACGCTATGTCCATTCCCCTTCACCAACCACCCACCAACATCGTGGCGGGACCCTCCTACGCTATGTCCATTCCCCTTCACCAACCACCCACCAACATCGTGGCGGGACCCTCCTACGCTATGTCCATTCCCCTTCACCAACCACCCACCAACATCATGGCGGGACCCTCCTACAGTATGTCCATTCACCTTCACCAACCACCCACCAACATTACAGTGAGACCCTGCACCAGAAGAAGGTTACCACTCACTGAAGTCTCAGGGGACAGCACTTTAGCACTTAACTTTCAATTAAGGCAGGTACATCGTCTTTCCCCACCTCATGTTCCTGCACCTTTATGAACTCCAGAGCAGTGGCAGGACAACCTTTATGTGCACTGAGAAAGCAACACCTGCTTTGGAAATAGGAATCTGATTCTGACTAATAAAGTCAGATGCCACCAGTGAGTGGTGGGTTGTACCTGGCCTTGCTGGGGAGCATCTGTCTGGTGGGCTTCACTGCTGTGATTAGCAGTACCCCACAGTGGCACGTGGAAGGACACCTGAACCCCCGTGGCAGCCTACGCGTGGACCAAGGTTTGTGGTCTGCCCTTTCCCATGGAGTTCCTGCACTGGGCTGACTACACGGGGTGTTCGACCAGCCCCTGGCAGCCAGGGTGCCAAGAGGGGCTGAGGTGGACATCGCTGGTGTGGAAGAACCCCATGGAGGCTTGGCTCAGCAAGGGGGTGATGCCAGCTGGGTCCCCGTTGTCCCCTCCACAGGGCCCTGGGAGTCGTGTACCCTGTCAGCTGCAGTTCTGCTTCCAGAATCTGGTACGAGAACGTGTTCCTCTTCAGTCTTATTTATAGAGATGTCCCGGATGCACAGGGGCGACAGGAACTGGTGGGCACTTCAGGCGCTCTGAGCAGCCCTGGAGCGCTGCCCTGCAGCACCTGCCCCTCCCTCCTGTCGTGAGGCCGTGCGCCCTTGTGCTCACCCGCCCCCTTCACATGGGGCCAGGTCTTCTAGGAGCCTCGCACCTCTCCTACTAACGTTACCCCCAAGAACAAGTTTCTGTTCCTGTTTTGCCGACCAGGGCGCCCTCCCCACTTCCTCTCCCAAGTAGCTCATCACTCCCTGAACTATTAAGGGTGTCCTCTCTGCAGGGCCCCAGCCTGCCCCGGCAGCTGCTTTGCCATTCTGAGCCTGGCCTCAGTCTCCACGCCCTGGCTGTGGGCCTGTGGACACAGAGCGCTATTCCAGTCAGCACGCCCACGTGCGGTTTCACTCTGACTCCGAGTCCTGCTGGAGTTATTCACGGGACGTTCAGCACATGGGAACTGCCTTTCAGAGCTCGTCTGAGTGGGCACCCGTCCATCCCTCCCCTGGGCTGCGTGGCTGTGACAACGGCCCCGTGTGACAGTCACACCCCAGCACCTGCAGGTCCCTGCAGTGGTGGCCAGGCCTGTGAAGCAGCTGAGGGCTCCTGAGGGAGCAGGTACCCCGCGTCACTCGAGCTTCCTCCGCTGGTACAGGACGTGCTCTGGAGTGACCGACCACCACAGGTGACCACTGTCAGAGGTCAGAACTCCCTGACCCCACTGGACGGCCTCAGGACGGTCCAGGGCTCTGGTGGCAACTGGAGCTGGCCTCCGAGAGGCCCCTCCCAGCGCGCGGCAAGCTCACGGAATTCCAACCGACAGGTGGCAGCTGCAGATGCGGTGGTCTGGGGTCACGGTCTGACCTGGGGCGCTGTGCAGGGCCTGAACCAAGCCCTGCACACACCGACGTCTGTGTGAGAGCACTGAGGACCTCCTCTCGGCGATTCAGAAGTGGGCAGAAACTATAAGTTCCTGTGTGACAACTCCCAGACACCACGTCCCCTCGTGGAGACCTCGCCCCTTGGCCCATGCCTTCCTGCTCCAGCCTCCGCAGCCCCGGCCCCTCTGCCTGCAGGCGTCTGTGGGCTGCATTCGGGGGTGAGGGAGGGCAGTGTCCACCTCCGCGCCGGCCTCCATGGTCCTCTGCATTGTGACACACTTGAGTAAGTCAGAAAGGGCTCTTTCCAAAAACGGTTCATGAAGTGCCGGTCTTCGGAGGGCTGCTTGGTGCACGAGGACAGGCCCCTCACGGCCCACTCCAACCCTCGCAGGGCCCCTGTGTCGCCTTCAGCTAAAGCCTCCCCAGCCCCGTCTCCGGGGGTGGACGACACCTCCGGGCCCGGGGCTAGTGTGCGCTCCCTGCCCCAGGACCTGAGTTCCAACAAGGCTGTGCCTGGACTGGAGCCCACCCAGGGCTCCCCTTTTGGGGTCCCTGAGGTTCTCCAGCTACGAGGGAGGTTGGCTGGGATCCCTGAGGATGCAGCGCGGGTCATTCACAGAAAGGGTGTCACAGGAAACTTAGGAGCCTCCACGCGCTCTTGGGGCCTCCCGCAGCCCCTGGGGCGAGGCCCTGCAGGTGCTTTGAACGAAGCGAAGGTTGAAGGGTCAGGCCAGGACCATGTATAGGAACACACCAGACGAGCAGCAAGACAGAGGCAACAAGCAACTGTGACAAGGAAACACAGCCAAGGCGGTGTCCGCGGGCCGGCCGATGTAACCCTTTGCTGCCAGGGTGCTCTGCGACGACCAAGGCCTTCACTTTGCAGGTGACTCCAGCATGCAGGACGCAGCTCCCCTCCCCGGGGCCCCTTCCAGCCCGGAGGCTATTCCTCCTGTCAAGGGCTCGCTCTGGTGCCCCCCCGCAGGGCTCCTGGGTGAACCGATCAAGAAGGGATATCCTGGAGGCGGCCAGCTACGCGGCAGGTGTGAGAACGGTGGGGAGTGCTGCTAGGCCTTCCTCGGGTGCTCCCCTCGCTTCCCCAGGGGACCTCGGTCGTCGCCCGGATGGGCTGGGGCAGGGCCGGTGCTCCTGCTGCCCCAGCCAACCTTCAGTCCTGAGTAGCCCTGCACCTTAGGTGCCAGAAGCAGAGGGCCGGGGAGAAGGAGGGGAGAGCCCTCAGTTCTGTGGCTGTGAGCCCAGCTACATCTCCAGACAGCAGCCACAGGGGGTCACCTGGGGGACCCACAGGGATGGGCGGAGCCAGGGCAGGCAGGGCTGGCTGCAGACCAGCAGAGGGAAGCTCGGGGCGGGGCTCGGCCCCGACAGGCAGGGCTGGCAGGTCAGCTGAGCCCAGGCAAGGTCCTGGGTCAGGTGTGGAGTGCCCCGAGGACTCCAGGTGAGTACGCCAGGTGCACAGGCTGGCCTGTGGTCTGGGGCTGGCTAAGGCCGCGGTGGACGGCGGCATCCAGACCTTGCGGGGGTGCCGTCCCTCTCTCTCTGCCACTCGTCATGGAAGCAGTGCGTAGAGAAGCCAGCCTCGCAGCCACAGAGGAAGGCCTGCTGACAACGGCCTGCCGCCTGCAGCTAGACCCCAGGTGGCCCACGGGATGCAGGGCTGGGGTGTGAAGGGGACCAGAACAGGAAGGCCATTTCCACCCCTCACTCCCCATGCCTTCCAAGAAGACCCTGTCAGGAAGCCTAAGGCGTCGCCCTTCCGTGTCCCTGGCCTGCCACCAAAACGGGCACAGGGGAGCGGCAGGGGAGCAGCAGGGCACAGCAGGGGAGCGGC
>NW_006204543.1:1279600-1290171 GCF_000334495.1 Tupaia belangeri chinensis
TGGGTGCAACAGGGGAGCACGGGGCTCTGCAAGGCTGACCCGTGGGGAGGGGTCTGGGTTCGTGACTGGAGACCTCCCTGAATCTGCTGGGGAGGTGACTGACCCTGACCCAGAGCTGGCTGCAGCTAGGGTAGGGTATGGTGGGGGACCCCGTGGGCTGCTGTCTCTCTGTCCCTTATTATCGCTCTCTTTTACTGTCTCTCTTGCTCGTGGGAAAAAGTCAGAGCATTTGCAAAGCAAACCAGTGGGGTGTGGGGAGGGTCGATGGGGCGTGCAGGGGAGGCGCCCATCGGCGGTGCCCTGGGGCTCGCGGGCGCTCAGGATAGGCCGGGCTCCTGTCTGGGCCGAGGGAGGCTCCTTCAAACCCAGGGGTGTCCGGGCCTGGGCGTCTTCGTGTCTGCCGCTCTCAGAGCGCAGCAAAGCCAGCAGGGCGCTGGGCCTCGGACTGTTTTGCAGGAGTTAAAAATAGCCGTGGAGGAAAACTGGCCAAGGAGAACTCGGCAGACTGGGGATGCCGGGCGGGGCCTCTCCGCAGACCAGCCACCAGGCCCAGGTGGGCGAGGCACATCTGCACAGCCCACACCAGGCGCTTGGCTGGGCTGGGCCTTGCGGCGAGGCTGCCTGGTCTGTGTGAGCACCTGGCACAGGGAGGGGCCCGGGGTGCTGGGTGTCTGGGGGCTTCGGAGACCCGTGCACCAGTGATGTCCAGAGGCGGCGTGGGGGCGTCCCGGGTCACAGCCTGCCAGGAGCGGGGGCAGGCTGTCCTCGCTGCAGACTCCATGCAGGCGGACTCCTGGGCCACAGGGTCCCAGCCGGCCTCGCAGGCCTCGGCCGGAGCATGCTGTACTCACTCGACTCTGGGCCCCTCAGCTACCAGACGGCTCAGTGGGGCTCAGGGTGTGCGAAGGAGCATGTGGGTGGTGCTCGGGCCCAGAGGGCCGCAGTCCGGGGACCTGTGTGTGCGGCCCCAGTCGGAGCCACAGTGAGGGCGTGCCAGAGTCGACTGCCTTCCCGCGTGCGTGTCCGGACCAAGGCACCGGGGAAAGAGCCTGGGAAGTTACAAGGAGGGGAAGGAGCAGCAGCTGCGGATGGGGGGGAAGCGGCGGGGGCCCAGGCTTCAGGAGGGTGGGGACGGCCCCACTGGCCACTCGGAGCCCGTGGTCAGGTTCCGACCCAGCCCAGGCTGTGGGTGCTCACTCGGCCCGACGAGGGAAGCACTGCGATGTGTCCCCAGGTCTGCGAGGACCAGGTTGGCTCTGACCTCCTGATGTCGGAGGAACGGGGATGCTGGGGTCCTCTGTGGGCCGCCGGGCTCGTGGTCCAGACGGCCCAGTGCACAGTCGGACACGGAGAGCACCAGACGGCAGGGAGGGCAGGGCGACCGCGGCCTGCAGCCTCGGAGGGACACTGGGGTGACCGAGTTCTCGGCTGCTTCCTCCTAACAGTTCCTGAGCGCTCCCTGGTGAGAGCGGGACCATCCCACTGCGGCAGAACGCGACAGGAAGCGTGAGTCGTCGCCCTGAGGAGCACGCGTGCTGGGGCGACGTGCCGCACAGGGCAGAGGGCGCGGCCCACGGGCGCTGGGCCATGCTCGGGGAAACCTGCCTGCAAAAATAAACAAGCTCTTTTCTCATTCAAAGGGAGAGAAAATAACAAGGCCGCAAGCACACCCAGCCCTGTTCCGAGAACACTCACATTTGTCCTGAGCCGCCGAGAGCCCTGACGGTATCAAAGCCCTGCCGTTTATCTCCCATCGCCTGACTGCAACGCGGAGGAAAAAATACCCATTCTGTACCACTGCAAACGCAAACACGCTCTTCTGCCCCTGGGGCGTCATTGTTTTCCTTTGCACACGGACACGCTGTTGGAAGACGCTGCATCGCACACTCACGGCGGAGGGCGGGTGCAACACGCCGCTAACCTCTGAGGCGTTCTTTTTCAGACAAAGTGCAATTTCATTTGCAAAAATGGCTGCAAACCTCCCCTTCTCACCAGGATGGCACCAACGGGTTGATCTGCTCTCCTACACCCGTGGGACACGCATGGCTCTCAGATCCCAGACAGCAGGGACCGGAGGACAGCGACCCTGAGGGGCGACAAGGGGAGCCCCAGGCCCCCTTCAATGTCCGTGGGAAGTCTGGGCTGTAGCGCAGGGCAGGGGCTGGGCAGACAGAGCTGGGGGCCGGGGTCCAGACAGCTGGAATCTGCAGGAGGAGCCCCACAAATATGTGTGGGGGTCTGGGGGTCCCCTGGAGTGGCAGCCAAGTGTCGATTTGTGCCAACGGTGGACACAGAGGGAGTGACCCTGGGTGCTCGCCGTGGTCCAGGGCCAAGGTGGAAAACCACGGGCGGCAGCAGGAGGACTCAGGGGGCAGAGGACACCCTCACCGCGGCTCTGGCCTCACCGAGACAAAGGGTGGAGACAGGTAGGGACACGAGCATGCCCACACTCTGCGAGGTGGACTCGGGTCTCTCGCAGGCTCGCTTGTGAAAGTCACCAGGCACATGAAGACGCAGGAAACGGCGTCCACCAGCCAACGGAGCAAGCCCATCCACAGAAAGGCTCGGAGCGACGAGGCGGGAGGACAAGCGGGCGGGCAGACGTGTCCCGGCGGTAACAGGCGGTGGGGTGTGTCTGACCGGACAAGGGGCCCAGGAGCACATCGGCACCTCCCCGAGCCGGGCAGTACATGCGCCGCCAGGACCAGGGGGTGGGTCCAGACCGTCCTGGGGCACGCTGTCTACACTCTCGCACATGCTGGCCCATGGAAAACAGATCGATCAGGAAAAGGAGGAGTGGGCGTGGTGACTGTAACCCGCGGCACGCACTACGCACTAGTGTGTCATGACCGCTGTAATCCGTGTTCAAGAGGGTGAAAAAGAGGAAAGGAAGTGAAGGTGTGAAACACCCAAATTAAAGTGCTCGAGTTGGAAGCCCCAGGCTCCGAGATGCCACCTCCACCAGGGGACTCAGTGGCAGATGAGACACAGCTGAGAAAATCCTCCGTGACCCCGAAGACGTAGCAATGGAAGCTGTCCGATGCGGACGCTGACTTTTTTTTTTAAGTGTCTGGGTCTGGTCAGTTGTTAGAGGGACAAAGGAAATGACAGGGCCACTGGCTCCCAGGAAACTGGCCACAAGGTCGAGGTGAGGTGGCGCAGATGAGGACCTGGAGCTGGCGTGAAAACCTGAGCGTGTCACGAATGTGCGTGTCGTCCGTGCACAGGGCCCACGCCATCCCCTCTGTATCGTCCCAGTGTTAGCCGAAGCGAGCACTGAACACTGGGTTTTCAAAAATGGGGATGGGGATGCAAGAGTGTCACTGAGCGATGGGACCCCTCCCGCAGCCTAACGCACCCGGAACTGGAGACCCAGGCTGGCGGAGAAAGGTCGTAATGATCACAGTGTTTCCTAAACACAAAGAGCGGACAGCTACAGATTCCTCACACCCAGTGAAGCCCAGCACCAGGAAGAAGGAAACCACACCCAGGTCCATCGCATCTGAACTGCTAAAACCAAAGGCACGAGAAGTCGTAAACCGCAGGGAGAAGCACTGCATGCAGAGGTCAAGGAGAGACGGTGACAAGGTCTCCCGGGGACAGGAGGCAGGAAGCCGCGGGCCGTGTGTGCAGAGCCGGCAGGAGCCTGCTACCTGCGGCCCTCCCACGCCCAGGGAGCAGGGTAGGAACACGGAGAGAGAAAGGCTTCCTGGGACCTAGGAAAGTGGAAGGAGTGCGTCAGTGTAGACCTGCCCGTGGGGAAATGCTGAGGGCCGGTCTGCAGGCAGAGAATGACGAGGTGACGTCTGCAGGTGAACCAGGACTGAGGCGGCAGGAGTGGCGGACGCGTCTCTGCCTGGGCTCCACAGTCACCCTCAGGGCAGCTCCACGGGGACCTGACGGGAGTCCAGCTGCCGTGTCCTGGATGCTGGCCATGGTGACTGGGCCTGGTGTCCTGTGTTCCTTCAGAAGCGCTTTGGAACACGCAGTCCCTGTGATCCCTGGACATTCCCCGTCTTCTAGCAAGGCCCGTGGGACCAGCTACTTCCAGAGAAAGGGATAAGGCCCCGGAAGGCCAGCTGGGCCCACGAGGACTGTTCTTGGACTTGTTCTTGGACTTGTCCTGCACACGCGGCATTTTCAAAGTGGTCACGGACACAGAATGTGGGAGCAAAATACTTCAAAACCCACGCACGGACTCTCCATGCAGATCAGCCACGGACAGGCTGAAGAGCCCTCACATGAAACCAGGAATAACCCGAGGCTGGAAGGAAGACCTGGGCCGAGACAGTCCTAAGGCCCAGCACTGCAAGGCTAGTTGGAGTCTGGGGCCGCGGTGGACAGGTGGCAGGAAAACACACTCCCTGCGGGGTACCCGGTGACCACGACATCCCCCAGGCTCTCAGAGCACACCAGGGAGCAGCTGGCCTGCGGAGAGCACAGGGGCTGCAGCTGGTTGCCTGCAGGGTACTGGAATCCACCTTACTAGACTGGGCCCTCCTCGGCCCCACGTCCCCCGCCGTTTACATCAGACCACTGGATACCCAGAGGCCACGTTCAGAAACCCACCACCACTCTCCAGCGGTGGGCCTGCCCCCGGACAGTCGGGAGCACTGTGGGCTCAGGGCAGGTCGTGACCTCCAGTGTCAGGAAAGGGACGGCGTGGGGTTCCGGGCAGGCGAGACCACAGCCTGACACCGCCCGCCTGCTTCCCCTCGTACACCTGGGCGGCGTCCTGTGGCGTAGAGAGGGTACGGCTCCCCCGTCTCCAGGTCGGACTCAGAACTCCTGAAAGCAGGGCCACACAGTGGTCGGGAGTTCTGACCCATGGGGGGCGTCTCAAGTACAACCAGTCGTCCCCAATAAACTTGGCCCTGGGAGCTGAAAAAGGACCTTTACAGCCATCCCTGTGGTGTGGCAGTAATGCAAGGCTCCCCAACACAGACCATGTGGGAAGGTCCTGGGTTCGCTTCCCAAGGCCTCTGCTAAGAGATTCCAGGCACACACACCTGTGACCCAGCGAGGATGGCCGTGGGAAGACTGGGGGTCTGTCCTTCTCTCAGAAGAAACACAAACCTACCCGCGTGGGATTCGGCTCTTTGTAACCACTGCTCTCCGGGCTAGGCGTCCCCCTCCCCCATATAGGACAAGTATATGAGAACGATTTTTAAAAGGCAGTGAATTAATACTAAAGATACATTTCAAACACAAGACATTACAGGGGTCATATTACACGCACAGAAACGCGTGCGGGTCGGTATGCTGGCACGACCACGGGCACAGGCAAAGCCTCTACGGAACGGCCAGGTTGCCGGAACACCGCTTCCTCCCAGCCACGGCTGAGTCTTCCCGGGGGTGCGGACCCTCGCACTGGCGTGGAAATGACTAAGGGCGCAGAGCAGATCGTGTCACCCTCGGGAAGCGTTTTTCTGCAGAGAATGTGACGTTGTGGGGAAGAGCTTGGTGCTGTGAATCTAAGGAAACGCCAAAAGGCGACACCGACCCCAAGTGGCTGGGAAGGCCGTGGGTATGGCGGGCATCATGGCCCTCTGAGTCGGTGTACCCCGAGGGCCGCAGTGAGTGGTGCCGCCCCACAGCCACGGGCTTTCCTCCCGGTCAGGTCGTCTTCAAGCAGGCCACAGAAGACGCCCAGTCCAGAGATGCCCTGGGCCGGGGCTTGAGAAAGCCTATCCCACATGGCCCACTGCTGACCAAATCCTGGCTGGCCCCGGGGGACGCACGTGCGTGTCCCCGATCACGACAGGGTGGAGAGATGGAGGCGGGACTGGTGACCACGCCCCGGGGAGACTGCTTTCTCCCTCTGTCTCTCTCTGGCGAGCACATATGCTCTCTGGCAATTAAAAAAAAGAAAGAAAATGCATGTCACGAGGGTAGTATGTGCACATTTCAAATATTTTTGCACCAAAATAAACTCATGCTTTAATTCTATCTTTCCACAAACTTTTGATTTACGTAGAGCTTCTGAAAATACAACCTAGGATAATAATCACATCTATGTTTATCTCAATGCCGTGCCGACATTCAGCCCGGATACGTAACTTTGGGACAGGGTGGGTTTTCCTCATCTCACCTCTGTGTGGTGCCCCCGCCCCGCTGCCCTGCTGCTGAGGGTCACAGGGACCTTTGCCGCAGGACACAGACGAGGCTGAGGCTGCGTGTTGTCCCCAAACCGACACGGTACCATGAAGGAGAGCTGAGGCCCAGACCCAGGTGTGTCCTACGCCCAAGCCCACCTCATGACACTCAGACGCTCCAGCTCAGGGGGCAAGGCCGTTCGGGAAGCCGCCTCGCAGCCCTCACAGGGCCACCGACCACCCGTCACAGCCGACGCGCACTCACCCATCACAGCCGACGCGCACTCACTGGGCCGTCGGGAAAGCCATGGCGCATTTTTGCAGAGACAAACAGAAAAATTCGTCATGACTTCCCGCACGACCTGAGTGTGCAGACCGGAGTGTAAACCAAACCGAGTGCAAATTCCGACCTAACCTACGCCCTGTGCAGTGTTCCGCTTACAGGCTCCGTCTGAGCTTGGGATTCCGCTTCCAGTAACTTACGGACCATTTAACGTAGATAAGAACTTTCGGCTTCCGTCACATGTAAACCGTCGGCTGTTTAAAGATACAGCTCTTGGGGAACCAGCAGTTAGCGTAATGGCTATGTTGCTAGACTCCCATGTAGTCGACCGCGGTTCGTGTCCCGGACCCGGTGGCTTAAAACTCATGCCGGGCGCGTGTGCGTGCATACCCAAGATCCCGAGAGGAGAATGGAGGAGAAGGGATTGCGGCGTGACCATCCCCCCTGGGGGGTGATTTCTCGCTTTCTGTCTCTATGTCTCTCTCTGTCTTCTCCTACAGTGAAAATCTCTCCAAAAAAAAAAAAATGAAAAAAAAGATACAGCTCTTTAATAAACAACGAACAACACGACGACGACAAGACGGGTCCTAGTAGATGTAAGTTCGGAAATCTGAAGGGTAAAGGGATGTTGCAGTATGAGTTTAGAAAGGTCTGTGCTGTTTTCAAATTAACGAGAGGGTTAACACCGTTCTAAAACTGGCCAGGGGAAGTGCGTTGGTAAGAGACAGCCGGGCACGTGTACCTTGTGGTCACCACCACGGAGGACACAACACACAAACTGCAGTTCAGCCTCGTGCCCGACCAGGGACAGCCACACGGCGTCACTTCGTTTGCCTGAGATTTGCAGAAGAAATTCATTACGCTCATTTAGCAAGCGACAAAACTGAGGCCGGAGAGGGAACACCACTGCCCAGTTCGCACGGCTAGTGACGGGAGCCCAAGGAGCTCTGGCCCCAGGGCCTGTGCGCGGGGTTAATGCCCTGACGTCCCTCCATCGGGGCAAGATGCCCAGACTCACATTTCAGAAGCTGAAACTGAAGTGGTGGGACCACACGGTTCCCAACGACAAGTTTTCCAGGAAGGTGACGGCGGCACGGCCAGAGCGCAGGAGGCGTTGCCCAGGTTAATCCGACTGCTCGAGTATTTAACCCCTACCGATGCGCCCACCGTGCCTGCACACGAGTCCTCACAACCGAACGTTCTAGTGACTCCACTCTGGACCCGCAGTTCCGAAAATAACCATGCATGCGATGCAAACGGTGACACAGTTCCCAACTCCTAACTGCAAACAACAACGACCAACACGCCAGTCCCAGCCAGCCTCTCGTGCCACCGTGGACGAGGCTGGCGCACGCCCCTGTAGGGCAGCAGTGCTCGTGCACGACGCCCGTGGCCAGAGCTGTCTTTGCGCTCGCGGACTCACTCCCTGTGGCAGGAAAACCCCAAACGATCTAGAAATGAAACCGAGGGCTATATTCCAGGAAGACCTGGGGACAGGTCCCTATGCTTGAAACACAGCTGCACCACGCAGTCCGTGTGCACAGGTGCAAGACAGAACCGCAGCCCGTGGCTGGGGCGGGGCCACCTGCGGCCCAGCAGGGACAGTGTCCAGAGTGCAACCACCAGGCTGCTCCTGGAACCACAGTGCTTAATCAAGATGTTAATGAAAATCCCCAAGCGACACGAGGAAAAGAAGTCCAGAAATAACACTGAAGCCACTGTGGCTGGGCCCAGGGATTGTGTGTGAGAGAACGGACAACGGTGGTGTCCCAGAAACCTGTCCGAGACCTCCTGGACGCCAGGCACGGGGAGGGGAGGGGAGGGGAGAGGAGGGAAGGGTGGGCTTGTGCGACTGGGTGGGCTGTGGCAGCTGGCGGGCCCACTGGGCACGGCCGCCCTCGTGGAAGACAGGAAAGGGAGGAGGGGAGAGGGGCAGTGCGGTCCAGGTGTCGCCGGGAGGCGCGGGTGTCCCCGCCTGCACACGCTGCGACGAGCTTGTCACCTCTGACTCACCGAGAACGGGGAGAGCTGGCCGCGCTCACAGAGGGGAGCACAGCAGACACGGAAGGTTGGTAGGCGTGGAAGGCACCCCTCGGGGCAGAGACAGAGAACGAGGTAGCAGGATGCGACTACACAGGGCGGAGCTGTGGCCTGTGTGGGCGGGAGGACCCGCGTCCCAGACCAGAGCCCAGACTGCTGAAATGCGCTCCTCTCTCCTCCCCCGGAGAGGGAGCACAGATCTCCACGCAGGGGTGCGCGTTGGCGTTCTTCACGTGCACACACAGGCGTGTACGTGCACACGCACACATTCTTCTGACATCCGTGAAAGGACGTGGCTTCTCTACACACACACACACACCCGAGTCCTAACCGCGAAGATTCCCGACTCAGGGTCCATGTGGGCGTCTGGAAAGAAAATGTGATATTGAGACAGTCGATGACGAGTGTCCCCAACACAAAGCCATGAGAGCCAGGCCATGCTCACGGCCCGCCGCTGGCCCACCACTCCACACGGGGAGGAGGGGAAGGAGCCTGGACTGTGGGTGCTACAGCAAGGACGGGCCAGGCAGGGAAACCTGGCGTGGGCTGGTCTGAACAGCCTCGTGGCTCTGGGGTGCAGGGCAGTCCTGGCCGTCTGGTCCCTGGCCCGGGTGACAAGGACGGTGGACAGTGGCCTGAGCCGGGGCTGGCAAGGCAGAGGAGGGGCTGGGCATGGGCCAATGAGGTGAAAGCAGAGCTCCCAGGAGAGCCATTTCCTGTCTCTAGGAATGAGCCAGCCCTGGGAGGGACAGTCCCTGCAGGTTCAGCAAGGCCATGGTGCCACAGCATGGCACAGAGATAGGAGTGCTGGCAGACACAGGCCGGAAGCAGCAGGGACTGACTCCGGATGCCCCTGCATGCAGTGCGGGGAGTCCAGCCGAGGGTCAGGACCTTGCTCTCTGCACACTCCTCCGCCCCCCAGGGCCACCGAGAGGGAATCACCCCTGAGTCCCGCCAGACCCCTCCGTCCCCCAGGGCCACTGAGAGGGAATCCCCACGGAGTCCTGCCAGACCCCTCGGAGGCATTTCCGGGATGGGAAGCCGAAGGAGAGAAAGAAGGCAGCCAGCCAGAACTAGGGAGGAGGTCAGCTGTGATGCAGGGGACCTCGACTCACAGGCGCAGGCCTGGGACCTCCGCGGAGACCATCGCCCTGCACTGTGGCCAGGCGTGCCCGCACTGGCAACCAGGCTTCCATGCCAAGGGCCACACTCTCCTGCCTACTCAGCTGGTGACTTTCTTCCCGGAAAAGAATCGGTTTTAAGTGGGAAACGTTACAGTGCAAGTCGCAGTGACCCTGGGTGCCAGGCAAGCCCCCCACGGCTGACCAGAGCCCCCCACGGCTGACCAGAGCCCCGCACGGCTGACCAGGGCCCCCACGGCTGACCGGAGCCACAGGCGAAGCCCCCCACGGCTGACTGGGGCCACAACAGGCAGAGCCCGCCACGGCTCGTCTGACGGAAGCCGTCCTGGGAGATGAAGGCACAAACACAATAATGACAAAGTAGCCATCGCGACAGGAAACACTGCTGCCTCATTCTTAGGGTTAGACACCAGGGACCAGGCAGAGCTGCAACTACACACCACACGGGGTCTGCTCGGGGAAACCAACCGGGAAGTGCCAGGTAAAAGGGGACTTTTACCTGGCTGGAGAGAGCGCACCGTCATCCAGTCCCCACGAACTCTGTGAGGTCCCTGCACCCCAACACCGCTCCAGGGGCTGCACACTGTGGCCTGAGCTGCTCATGGAGACCTTCCGACCAAAACCACTGTTTTAGTGACTCGTTCACGGGACCAGCAGATGGTGTAACGGTTACATCACTGGACTCCCACATGGTGACCATGGTTCGAGTCCTGGACCTGGTGGCTTAAGCCTTATGCTGGGCACATGTGTGTGCGTGCCCAAGATCCTGAGAGGAGAATGGAGAAGGGATTGCCGTGTGGCCATCCCCCTGGGGGGTGATTTCTCACTTTCTGTCTCTCTGGAGAGTGCACATACTCTATAGCAAACAAAACAAAAACCCTAAAATCTCTCTCAAATAAAATAAAACAAACTGGCTCGTTTGCTTCCACAGAGATGAGGGTCAGGCCCCCCCAAGACCAGGGCAGCCACGGGCTCCTCCTGGAACCCACAGGCCCTCCGCCTCCCCCCCGT
>NW_006204543.1:1290371-1292369 GCF_000334495.1 Tupaia belangeri chinensis
ACTTGGCCCTGGGTGAAGCTCTCAGAAGAGCCACGGGGTCCCGTGGGTGCCAGCCAGGGGGAGCACCGTGCTCAGCCCCCCCCAGGGCGGCACAGTTTGTGTCTGTCCCCTAGCCCCAGGGCAGACCTGGACATAAGAGCTGGGACAGCTGCCTTGTGAGTGACAGTACAGTGGAGCAGGGAAGGAGGGTGTACTGGGGACTCAGAGGGCCCCGCTTTCCTGCCCTCCCTTAACCCCTCGTGTACGGGGCTCTTCCGGAGCAGAAGTGCCCATGCAGAAAAGCACTGTGTGTGTGTGGGGGGTGGGTACGGCAGGAGGAGGGGCTGGCCATGGGAACCGAGGGGACGCTGCGGAGCCGGGGTGGCTGTCAGGTCGGGTCTGGCCCACCTCTTGCCTGTTCACATCCGGGCCTTTCTGGGAAGCCTTACAAGTTCTGCCAGAGGGAGCCTCACACTGAGGGAGAGTGAGGCGGCCCTTCAGCTGATCTGAGGCCCGCTATGGGGAGACCGAGTCCCCAAAGCACAGACATGCCCACTCTGGGCTGTTTTCCCCTTGAAAACCAAACACTGACTTTAATTTTCTTATCTCTACAACTGTTGAGAAACAAAAATGAAAATTTCAGGAACATAAACGGGCCCATGAATTAAACTCATTCTGGTTTTAAAACGAAGTGAAAGGTTCTTACCAATCCAGTGGGTTTACAACACACCTCAGGTTACTGTTTGTATGCACACATGCGTGCACGCGCACACACACACACACACACACACACGATGTTTTTAGTTTGCCAGAGACAGGCAAAGGGAGAGGACAAAGCCCCCAGGGGATGTGGACATGCCCCCATCCCTTCTGCATGTCTCCATCCTGCCGGGCTTTGGGGCACACAGGTACACACGCCCAGGGGAGTTTCCAAGCCAGGGTTCACACCATATGGTCGGCCATGCGGGATCTGCTCCCTTAGGCCACAGGGATTATGGCCAACGTGAATGTGGGAGACACCCCCCAGGGTCCCATCACACCACTAGGCCCCTCCACAGCCCTGGGGCTCTCCAGGTCTCGGGTGGCCACGTGTCCATTCAGGCCACCTGGGGACCCGAGCCCGCCAGCAGCCATGTGGCTTCCAGCACCGCAGCCCTGGATGCTCCTCAGGAAGCGGGCTCTCACCATGCCCGAGCGCCTGGGCTGAAGACACCTGCAGTGTTTGTTTGGAAGCCCAGCCAGTGTTGTGTCTGTGTGCACATGCGCCTTGTGGAGGGGTCAGTGACAGCCGGCTCGGTAGTGGCACCGGCACAGTCTGAGCCACACCGAGCTCTCCGGGAAGCTGCCTGCTGCCCCGCAAGGCCACTGCCTGGGGGCACCGTCCCACCTGCTCCTTGCGGCACCCGGAGGCCCCCCTCCCTCGTGCCCTCCCTCCGGTTTACGAGAGGACGGGGCTGGTGACCATGGCCCCAGGCCCGGGACCTCAGAGGGGCACGATTCCACCGTGTAGAGGGGATTTTACGCTCTCCAATGGTTAATAATGGACAACAGAACTCGTTATTACCCAACACAACGGCTGGTAAGACGGGTCCAGGGAGCAGAGCTCCCACTGAGGCCTGAGGAGAGGCTGTGGGGGCAGATTCAGAGTACGCTCAGGGAGGTGCACAACCCGCGGGCCGAGAGCCGGGCTGGGGCAGTCTGGAACGCAGACGTGGGAGCAGCTCCCCAGTCGCCCTCGGTGCACACACTGCGGGTGCCTGGCAGGGCGCGCTGGCTCCTTCTGCAGGAAGCCCCAGGGGCCTCACTGCGTGGGGCCAAGGGCAGGTGCACAGCAGGCAGGCAGCCCCTCGGCCTCCCCACTGGAGGGCAGCCCGGCCTTCCTGAAGAGCTCGCCTGGAGGGCAGCGCCTGGGCGGCACGGCCCTGAGCAGGCGGGCGCACCGCACTCCATCCTGGGCCCTGGCCCGTGAGCACCAAGCGCCAGGCGCCACTGGGCACGGCGGGGCAGGAAAGGGACAAC
>NW_006204543.1:1293008-1294629 GCF_000334495.1 Tupaia belangeri chinensis
GGGTTCCCGGACGCCTGGGGCCGCCCTGCCCCTCCAGAGGCCCCACCTCTCGTGCAGGAACGATGGGGCCTGGGTGCCAGTGGTTAGCGTGAGATTGACCCAGGCACAGTCTGGCCAGGACCGGGCACGCTGGGCTCAGAGGCCACCGACAGCTACAAAGAAATGCATCCCAGCCGGGCAGGAGACCGACCAAGTGAGTGCTGGAGGGGACTGGAGGTTACGCCGGAAGGACTCAGGCCACGTGGAGGCGCAGCTGCACCCACCGGGACGGTCCTGGGCTTGCCCCGGGGCCTCGCTCGGCACGTAGGCACAGGTGCCAGCTGAGACTGGTGTAAACCACAGCGTGGGGACCCTGCTAGGTCCTGGGTGCCCTCTCTCTCCATCATGGAAGAGATGGATACATTTAAAACAAAACCAAAACTCAGATCAAAGGACCTCAGTGACCCAAGTACCACTATCTGAAAGCCATCTGCTGTATTTCAATCCACAAATGCGTAATAATTCAAAGGAAAAGCTAAATAACTTCGAGAAGTGGTGGATTCCAGAGCCGAGCAGGTGAAAGAGAAGATGAACGAGCCCCGAGCCTCGCTGCTGAGACCCCGTGGGAGCCCCACTCAGGAAAACACCACGGGCTGCACCGTTCCAGAGGCAGAGGCGAGCTTTATAATCATGAAGTGATAAGAAATGAGATCGCGTCGGTGGTCACAAGGTGTATGGAGGCAAAGACCGATCAGTGTACAGAGAACATGCAGAGGGGACACCAGATCTGCAGAGCGGGCTCAGCAGAGGCCCCGCCCTCCACACGGCACCTCTGGGAGTGAGGGGCAGGGAGGGGGTCTGCGAACCGTGTCGCCAGCCAGCCCACGGTGAGAGCAGACTGCCTTCTCCAGCCCCGGGCCCAGCCCCGTCCCTGCTGTGCCGCTGGGCGCCTCAGAGTTACTGGTCTAAGTCCCAGCACACAGATGGGCTCAGACGGGCATGGAATTCCGTGGCAGGCGGCACTAGGGACTCAGAGGGGCCCAGGGAAGCACCACCTCAATGCTAGGACACAGCGGCCCACCAGGGTTGCAGGCTGCCCGCGGAGTGTAAGGGGTCCCCACAGCCTGTGTGCCCCTCGGGGAGCCTGCTGCACACTTCCCTGGCACAGCCCTGGGGCACCCCAGCAGGAAGGGCCTGGTGGCCCCACCAGCTCACACAGCTGAGCCTCTCCGCAGACGCCAAAGGGGCTGGACAGGCTGGGCAGGCACGGGTGCCACTTCCATGCTCCCCTGGGTCGTCCAGCTGTCCCCTCCCCTAGACCTAGACTCCGCATCCAGGCCTCACCCCATCTGGCCTCTCAGCACCAAGACCCACCCTCCCTCCCTGCCGCAGCGGCCCTCCCTCTCCCCGACCGGGCACAACTCGCCAGGCCTCATCAGACTCTCCCAGCCTCACGAGCACCTTCTGACCTGTGTCCTATGTCTCTCTAGCCCAGGGCCTGCCGTGGTCACAGCCCACAGTGCAGCTGATCCCCGTAGAGAGTGCTCGTGGGACCCCTTCCTCTTTGCATCCCAGGGCCTGGCGTGACCAACGCCAACTCCCTGGGGCTGGAGAGATTTGACCTGCCTTCCCAGGAAGAGCG
>NW_006204543.1:1294640-1296527 GCF_000334495.1 Tupaia belangeri chinensis
AGCGGAGAGGGGCACTGGGCCGACTCTCCTTCAGGCATGGGGAGGGGCCCAGAGATGCTGCCGGCATCTGAGGGGGACCTGACACCAGTCAAGGTCCCGCCCCTCCCACCTGCAACTCCACCTTCCCACACCCACCTCGAAGGTGCACCCACAGACCTGGCCAAGGAGAAGCCACTGTCTCCCTGGGAAAGCCTCCGAGCGATCTGACCTCGGCTGGGCCATGCTGGCTTCTGGAAGCACTGCAGCAGGACTGAATCCGGCTGGGTCAGAGGGCACGGGGACCCGGGCTGGCGTGCCGCACACCGAGGCTGAGGGCACAGAACGTAGGAGGCCTTCCCAGGTCAGGGAGTTAGGAGACAGGCTCCTCCAGCCCAGGGCTGCTGGGTGCACCATGGGAGCCGTGGGTGTTCAAGGGCTCAGGTGGGATGGCAGGGGAGCAGTCTTCCCGGTAAGACACTCACCAGGTGTCTGAAAAGAGGACTAGGGGGCTCCGCGATAACAGGGCGTGGGGCAGTGAGGACAAGTCTGCGCCCCCACAGGGCCCCAGGACAGACCACAGCTGCCGGGCCTCCCGGTCCACGGAGGGCATCTGTGGATGCCGGAGCTCCACGGCCCTCCCTGCGAGGCCCTGCCCGTGGCTGGCCGGCTGGTGCCTCTTCCTGGCAAGCAGGGTAGCACGGGCCAGGTGTGTGCCAGCCCAGAACCGGCCCTCGGCAGAAGCCACGGCGCCCGCAGGGCAACCCTGGGAGTGGCCATGTAGCCAGCTCCCGGCGATGCTGTCTGAGCCCCACGAGCGCAGAACACGGGAAAGCTGGAGGGAGCCCACAGAGCAGCTGAGGTCCCCGGCCCACTGGGCACAGGAACCAGAGAGGAGCCCACTGTGGTGCGGCCGAGGGCCGGGGCGCTGAGCTCGAGGGCAGGCCCTGGTGGCCGCCACCTGGTTGTCCTGACAGGCAAGAGCGCCTGGGACCCCATCTCTGAGCACAACACTGCCCAGGGTCCCCCTGGGGGGCCACACATGCCCTGAAGTCCGGCCCACCTGGCCCCCGATCCCGGGTCTGCAGTGAACCTGGGAGTGCCTGGAGGAGACTGAGACCCCCTGCCTGACCTGGAGCCCTGAGAGGTCCCGGCCGCTGGACACAGCTGCAGGACGGACTCCTGGCAGCAGCTCTCTGGGGCCCGGTGTGCAAAGGCAGAAAAGCCACAGCTGGCAGAGGCCCACAGACAGGCAGGGCAGGGGAACCACCCCAGCCCCATCACTGACGGGGACCAGCGGATGCCGGCTCCCAGCGCTCCAGCTCACAGCAGCAGTCCTGGGTGACTCCCGCGGGTCTGTGCCAGGGCACATCGCACCTTGGCGGGGCCCCGGCCCCACACCCACAACGCAGCCTGGCAGGTGTGGGTCCCTTGTGAGAGAGCCGGCCACAGTGCCCACCAGACACAGGGTCCGGGACCTCACACAGTGCCTGGGGACGGAAGGCCCCCTTTTCACCAAGAGCGTGGGGTGGTGGAGATGCTCAGACGCTGCCTGCTCCGAGGCCGTGGGGTGGCCGTGGGGTGGCCTTCCCTGCCCACCGCTCACCTGCTGAAGACCAGGCAGCCCAGGTGGTTGATCTCGTGGTCCGAGCGGCGGCGGCTGAAGTCCTCCCACAGGTCCTTGAGGGCCGTGACAGCCAGGATGAAGAGCACGGGCGCCAGCGCCAGGCCGGGCTGGAAGGCGCTCAGTGCGGGCACGAAGTTGAGCAGCGCCACCAGCACGAAGTACACGTTGGCCAGGCGGTGGAACTGCTCGAACAGGTTCTTGGGCAGGAACGACAGCAGCGTGTACTTGGTGGTCTTGAGCCGGTTGTCGGCCGGGTGCTGGGCACAGCCGCGCCGCCGCCCGTC
>NW_006204543.1:1296651-1307115 GCF_000334495.1 Tupaia belangeri chinensis
CCCGCGCCCTCCTGCCTCCTCCCTGCGGGCGCCTCCCCGCCCGGCCGGCCCGCCCCGCGCGGAGAGCGGGAAACTGAAAAGCCGAAAAGCGCGCTGGAAACTTCCCAGGCTTGCTTTCGCTTCCTAGAAGCACCGCGCGGTCCAGAACACCCGGAGCCCTCGGAGCCGGAGGCCAAGCCCCCGGCTCTGACCCACCGGCCGAAGTCCAGAGGAGCACACCTTGCTGACCAAGGCCATCTGTTCCAGGGAGGCCCGGCCTGGCGCCCCCACGGCCCCTGGGCCCAGGGCTTTCTCCCTCAAGGCGCGGCCTGCCCGCCCGGACAGCTTCCCCCTTCCTCTCTCGGGGACAGGAGGAAGGTCTGTACTGGCAGAGAGGCGTCCACCGAGACTCCCCTTCCCCCCTGCTGGACCACGAGGACCAAGATTATCCTGTGAGCCGCAGGCCGGACCTAGACAGCAGGCAGGGATCCAGGCCCGACTAAGGGCCACCAGGGTCTGTAAAGTGTGGACAGAGGGCCCTCTTCCTCGGGGTGTCGGAGGGACCAGTGGGGACGTGGGCCGAGAATGCCCTAGGCAGGAAGTCGGCTCCTAGCTTTTGCAGCAGCCTGACAGGCAGGGATGCTGGGACTGCACCCTACCGGTCGCGCACGAGTGAGCGTTTCTGACTGGGAGGGCACGGCTGGGGCAGGGGACAGGGCACTCCTAGGCTGTTCCTCTGGATGGCCCCTGTCCTGCACACCCGCAGGCTGGTTCTCTCTTCCCACAGGGGCCACACTGCCATCCCCAGCTGGCTCAGCAGCCCCCTCTGGCCCTGGGATCCCCTTTAGGTGACACGTCACTTCCCTGTCTGCACTTGAAGCCCCTTCCTGAGGACTCCAGGCAGCCCTGCCACCGTGCACAAGGACGGCTGGGTGGCTGCAGTAGGACAGTGTCCATGCGTGGGTCAGCCCCACGGGGCAGCCTGTGGCAGGCAGGCCGAGCCTGAGCAAGGTTTGCTAAAGGTTGACACTCAAGGAGAGATGGGACCTCACAGGGGGCCACTGGCATCCCCAGCAGATAGGTCGTGGAAAGATGGTGTTCCCGTACACGTGAGTCCCTGTTGGTGCAACGAATCTTAACTCCGCGCACAGCTTTCTTGTCATGCGCATTCTCATGAGCTTTTTGAAGACCCCTTGGGTGGGACAGGGGGCCTTACACCATGGCTCTGCTTTCCTCCACTGGCCGGCCCTGGGAGACCTGGTGGCCTGGCTGCCCTCAGTCCCTTCCTGTCTTCCCATGGGCTCCCAGGGTTACCCCAGGGTTGTCCCAGACCCCCCGGCGGCCCCTGTGGTGGTCACCGGACCGCTGGAGTCACTTCCTTACCCTGGAGCTCCCAGGAGCCCCCGCCGCTCCCAGTCCGCCGCTGACCCTCAGGCACAGGCCCCGCGAGGCCGAGGGGCACTCACCCACGCTGGCCTGACTGCCCCTCCCAGGCCCGGCCCAGCCCCAGGACCTGCAGCTCCTGACCTCGAGGGCAGGCCCCGCCCCGCCCACCCACATTCTGCTCCAGGGTTCCAAGATCCGTGAGTCACACTGCTCCCGGGTCCGGAATCTTCCCTCCTGCCCCGCCTCCGTGGACGGTCCAGCTAGCTGAGTGCCTGGGCTCAGTCTACAAAGGCCAGGACAAGGCTCCCGCCTGCCATGGGAATGGCCATCGGGACTCACCCTTGGTCTCGGTGGGCCGCAGGCATGTAGTGGATCCGGGGTAAATCCTGCCGTGTGCCAGGCTGAGAGCACGAGGGGGGAGGGTGGACGACCACAGCCCGGCAGGAAGGGACAGTGGGTGGCCCCTGGAGGGTCAGGTACAGGAGAGGAGGCAGGCCTCTCCCAGGGAGACCTCGGACCACCACCGGCTAAGCAGGGGTGGGAGGGACACCCTCCCCGACAGGTCCTGGGGCCACGCCCTTCCCAGACCTCGCCCGCGTGTCCCCACCTGTCCCGTCAGAGCCCTCCTAATACGCCGGTGCTTCCTCACAGCGTCCCCCGAGTTCTCGAGCTGGTCCCACAGATTAGCTGCTCTCAAGAAGGGGATTGTGGGAGCAGAGGGGGGCAGCTTGGGGCACGTACTTGCCAGAGAAAGACAGAGGCAGACGGGCAGAGCACCTGGCTGTGGTGTGGCCACACTGCAACCCCTCCTCCCCCACTTCCCATCCTGCTGGGATTTGAACCATGGTCGGCCATATAGGGTCTAGGTCCCTTAACCATTAGGTTATGGGACCGACCCGCAATTTCTGTTTTAAAATGCCTGCCGACCTGAGCACATTCATCCTCCCTTTCTCTGCATTAAATTCTCTTTAAAAAGGACAGAGGATCCTTTTTCTAAAGGGTAAATGCTGACTTGTATTTGGGAATGGTGGAAGTGTCCTTGGAGAATGGAAAGCAATCTCAGGGAGACGTGGGGAGGAATGCTGAGGGCAGATGACGGAGGGCCTGGAGGACGCAGCGACTCCCTGTGCTAAGCAGCAAGTGCGTCCTTTAAGAAACGAACATTCAGACAGATCGCGAGAGAAAGCTCCAAGTCTGAGGGGCTGGACGGGGAGCACCATGGCGTGCGCGGCCTGTTCCTGCGTGTGCTGAGAGGGGCACACAGCCACCCGCCTCCTGTGCTTTGAGCTGCTCAGACCCAATTTCGCATCCCTTCTCGGCCTGGGCCTGGGCCCTGCCGCTGCCTCCAGGCTGCTACGGACGAGGGTCCAGCCACGGAACAAGTGCCTCCTTGGGGAAGGGATGGAACTTCCACACACAGAAGCCACTTCCTTCTCTGCTAACTGCCCACCGACACATGCACAGAGAGCCCGATGGGTGGGGTTGCCCCGCCATCCCCTGTCCTCCGTCTCTCCGTGTGTGGGCTTTGGTCACACGTGCACAGGTGCCTGGTGTGAACTTCAGGCCACCAGGTCTGGCGTATGAGCTGTGGCGAGCTGTGTGGGACCTGGTTCCCTTAACCACTGGGCCACGGGGCTGACCCGGGAGCAATTTCGAGTAAAAACGATGTCCACCCACCCCACTAGCAGCCTGTGGGAGTCTCAGCATTTCCTGGCCCGTTCCTGTTTGGAGTCATCATCTCCTGGCTTGGCTGACACTTTCACTTAAAACTTTTTTTTAAGTTTATTTACTTATTTTTTCGTGAGTGTGAAGACAGGAGAGAGGGCATGCACACGCCCTGACTCACCGCAGCCTGAGCCAGCCCTGGACCGTGGGCACACATGTGCCTGGCTTACTCAGGGAGGGCTCGGGATATGAACCCGGAAACTTCCCATGTGAGTCCCTCGCAGAGCACTGCCTTTCACCGCGCACCACCGCCAGGCCCCGGAATGCCCACGTTTTCTCAGAGATCGATGGAACTCACAATGTTTTGAGAAGAGCCTGCTGGTTCCTGTGTTGGGTTGCTGCCACGCAGCGCGATTCCGAGGCTGATGGAAACAGTGGGGAGGAGACCTCGAACACGCAGGCTTTGGCGGCAGGAAGCGCGTCTTTTCCACCTGCTCCTTCCGTGACGGCAGCCCGCTGCTCCGGCTGACCCTGCGCTGTCTCACCTGCGTTTGCAGGTGCCTTGGCCCCAGCGTCTGGGTATCCGTGCACTGCAGGGCAGGGCACCATGTTGGAAGCGCCGTTGTCACAGGCCTTTAGATGGTACTGAGTCCGCAGTCAATTTTTTAAGCTTTAAGACAGTTAAAACCTGCTTCCTACTTGAAAGTTGCCGGTGCTTCTCGTTTAAAGTCCAGGTAGCGGCTTGTAAAGTACTACCTGTGTGTGACAGTGCGTGCCAAGCAGTGAAGTCGATTCCAGGAAGCAAAAATCCTTTTGGCAACACTGGCTGCGGTGGGACTCCCGGAAGTGCTGGCCCTCCTGCCATGAACAGCTATAAAGATGGGTGCGATACATTCCAGGCTGTTTTCAGACGTGGGAGCAGGGATGGGACCATGGCTCCTGCAGAGGGACGGCGTCCCTGCTGGTGGCCCGCGGTGTCCTCCAGCCAACAGCTGCAGCTGGAAGATAGCATGTCAGAAATAGTGGGGACCAAGCGTGTGGCCAGGGAGTTTGGGACGCCCATGGTGCCGAGCGGACTGACTGCACACTGAGCTGGGCACTTGTGGGTCCTTCTTTCCACCCGCCAGGTCGACCAGAGATGCCAGAGACCGCCGGGCGTGAAGAGCTGAGACATAGGGTCCCACCTACAGGAGGCCCAATCCCAGGACAGATTCCAGCCCTGCACTGTTCGCATGAGCCCCGGGCAGAGTGACCCTGCTCACCGGAAGGGCTGCTCCAGGTCCCAGCATGAAGGTCCATGGGGGTGGTGGGACTGAAGGGAGGGAGCCGCCACACTGTGACAAAGGGCTGAACACAGGGGAGATGCCCAGGGCAGGGACGAGGCTCCCGCAGCACTGACCTCTGAGCTTTAGAAACGCCAGCTTTCCCTGAGGGGAAGGCTCTGCAACCCCAGAGCGGCCCGGGTCACCCTCGGCTCTTAGCACTGTGGGAGACTGCAGGGCCAAGGTCACCGAGGGAGTGCGGAACTTACACGTATTATGAAAGTGTTTAGGCAAATACAGACCCCAGGAGAACGTCACACCCAGCAGAACCACCGCCTGCCAGCGCGGTGCACGAGCGTCCCCGACCTCCCACGTGGCTGTCTGGCCTGCTACCCGAGGCAGCGCCCTGTTGCCGTGTTTTCACGCTCATGCAGGAGCACGTGTGCAGGGTCCCGAGCAAAACGTGTGTGGTTCGGCCCAGTACCGCCACCTTCCCCGCTGTGACGGCGCTGGCTCCGCGGGACAGTTCGTCACCGTGTCCGGTCTCTGTCACCCTGGCATGCGAGAGCACTCCTCTCAGGTCAGGGCTCTCTGTCCTGTTTGCATAAGGTCGATCCCTTCCCTACGCCGGGACTCCGCCTGGCTCGTGAAAGAGTCCCCCTGACACACTTAAAGGAAAGAAAAAGAATAGGGAAACAACTGGTCCCAAGCCGGGAGTAATATCCACCCACGGGGCATAAAATATTAGGACAGTCTTAACGCCACTCATCTTAGCCAAGTTTCTAATAAATGTGGATTTTCAGAAACAATTACTATTTATGTATCAAAAATGACAGTCGGTTTCTGATGAACTGTTACTAATTACAATGATCACTCAATCTGGAAAAAAGGCACGAAACGTGTGGAGAGTGTTTAAGAAAAGGAAAACTTGAGGCGACTCTACGTGCATTTCCTGCTGCACAAACCCTGAGGGAGACTGAGCTCCAGCAGACTTTTCAGGCCTAACAATTATTATGTAAGATTTCGTGTGGGGGGGGTCAAAACACGAGAAAACACACGATGCACTATTACGATTTAAGGCAGAGTGTATGCACGCAGTCTAAAAATCGATGTGAGTTTCAAGCTCGTAGGCTGGCTAGACTTCAGGGGACACATTTAAAAACGTGATTTCCGTACTGTGGACACGTGCCACACGCTGAAGTGAGGTCTTCCGACCGCATCTCTGTACAGATAGCCACTCTAAACGCCAGCCTGGGGACGCGAGGGTCTGCGTAGCTGCCGAGCTCGGAGGCATGAAGGGCCGTGCTCAGAAAGGGTGCGCTCCTCGCGTGGCTCTCCGACAACCTCTGTTTCCCAGATGGGAGTCCTTCGCCTGGGGCAGGAGGGAGGGAATGCGAGCCACGGCGCAGCTCCGAGGGCACCTCCTGCCGGCGGGGCTCGCAGGCCCCGAGTGCAGGGAGAAGTGTAGCTGTGACCACACAGCGCGCTGAGGACCCTCCCGTGGCCCATCTCCCCACCCGATGCAGCCCCTGGCACAGCCTCGGGATCACCCCGGATGGACTGAACCCCGATGGGGCAGGCCCAGCAGTCCCGTTTAAGAAGTGCTCCAAGTGATTCTGATAGACACAGACGTTTGAAAACCTGTGTCGGGCCAGCCAGTGGCGAGGTGGCCAAGGCAGGGATCCCACGTGGCCAGCTGCAACCGAGTCCAGGACCCAGTGGCTTGAAAAATGCACTGGGGCTGTGTGCGAGCCCAAAGCCTGAGAACGAGGAGACGGGATTGCAGCCTGCCGGGCCCTGGGGCGTGCTTCCTCCCCTCCCCTCTCTGTCTCTCCCTGGCAAGTGCGAGTGCCTGACAGCAGACAAAGGAGAGAGGGAGAGACCCTCCGTCCGGTTTCCCAGCAAGGCACAGTCCTTCCTTCTGCGCTCTCTGCTCACTCCACGAAACAGCCCTTGCCTGGTAACGGGGAGCCCGGACCTGCCCGGTGTCCGCAGGGGCCCGCTGGCTCTGCAGTCCGGCCTCCGTGTCCTCACAGCCAGCTCCAGGAGGAGCTCAGACGTGCATAGGTGGGATTCGGGGGCAGAGGGGGTGTGATACGACCGGTCCACGAAATCCCAGTGCGCCACGGTGAAATCCCACGTGTAGTTCATACTGGCGCCTGAAAACAACCAGCCCTGCCCAAAGAGAGACACAATCTCCTAACACACAAATAAATTCTATTCCTCAAATATAAAAATGCAAATGAGAAAACAGCATTTTTGTCAAAAACTGAAAAAGGGAAAAAGGAGAGAGTGACCAGTATTACAGGGCTGGCAGGACTAGGACAGCGTTTCCATCCGTGGCGAGCCTGGGGTCCTCCGAGGGTCGCTGGGGAGCGGACGGAGAACCACCCTCTACCCGAAGGCTGCCTGCAGTAACTGCGCGGGGAAGTCTCCCTATGAGGGCGCTCATTTTAGGATGGGTGATTTAACACAAGTTGTCCTCAGCGGCCACACAGGCTAGGTGCTGCCCTTGCTGCACCCCTGCCCGGCCGCCGCTGGCCCTGGACCCCACAGCTGCGCCCTCCTGGTGGCTGCAGCCGGCTGCGCCTGGCGCCCCCACAGCCCCCCGCTCTCAGCGCGCCCGGCTCGGAGTTCCCGGCGTCTCTGCTGAATGCGATCCACGATGCCACGTGCAAAGCCTCCCCGCCCTGCAGGGGTGCGGGCTCCGGGAGGCGGGACTGTGCGGGCGGCGCCACCTGGTGGCCCTCGGCGCATCCGCCGGCCGCCGCGAGAAGCTGGTGGGGCCGCAGAGGCAGGCTGCAGGGCCTGGGGCTGCTGCGGCCCTCCCGGCTCTCCCTCCAGCAGCGCAGGAAGGGCTTCCAGGACAACCCTGCCTGGCTCTTCCGGAGAATCCCTTTCCTGGCCTTAAAATAAAGGTGTGATTTCCCCCAAAAACGTCTAGCGTGATGTTCCACATCGCCCCCAGCAGCACGGCAATGGCGGAAAGATGGACGCAGGTCTGCCTCCTGCTGGGAGCTGCCGCGGAGCCACCGCCCACTCCTGCTTCATAGGGGGCAGTATCGGAAGAAAGACCCCTTCCAGATCTGCACTGGACAGACCTGCAGGCCAGCAGGTGGCGTGCTGGGTAAGGCGCTGGCACCCACCGGCCAACCCGGCGGAGTCCAGGCCAACCCGACAGGCAGCTTTCTCTCCCTCCCTCTCGGGGGAGGGGTGCCACAAAGTTTTCAATAATAATTCTTAACAAGAAAAAGGGGAAATGGACCTGCTTGAGTGACTAAATCTAATTGTCAACCTGGTGGCTTGAGAATCACACCAGGTATGTGTGCATGCGTGTCCTGAAGTGAGAGAGGAAAACAGAGACGGGGCTGTGGCCTGGCCATCGCCCGTGGGGACGTACAGTTCTTTCTCACTGTCTCTGACAAGTGCACATGCCGATGGCCACACAAACCATCTATAAAAGAACAGGGAGGCTGCTGGCGGGCTGCTGGGAGCCAGAGACCTTCTGCAGGCCTCACTGAGAACACAGCGGTGTTGGGGGCACCTCGGTGCCATCCAGGCACCACACCCCGACGGAAGGAGACCACCCAGTGGCCTGCGGGACGGCGGATCGCCCGCCCACGTCTGCACCCCTGTGTCCCGCGGCTACGTGACCCATAACGGGGACACTGACATGGATGCAGAAAGCGAAGTAAGTTTCATACACACTTTCAGAATGTTTGTTCATTCGACGAGAGACAGAGAATGAGAGACTGAGAGACAGGCACTGCCTTCCCCGGTTCCAGGCGCCCACACCCTGCGTGCCCGGGCGGTCCTGGGTGTGGGTCTGGTCGTACAGTTCCACGTGCTCCTGATAAAATGAGACCCCTGGACTGACGGGCACCAGGAGGCGGGACTGCGCGGGCGGTGCCACCTGCAGCGGCGTGTCTGTCACGGGCTCCTGCAGGACGTCGCTGTTCCCCAAGCGCAGCTCCCACCTGCCGGGTGGAGCCCCATGACCGTGGGCCTGGCAGTCCGTGAGCCCGGCCTCGCGACCTGGAAGATCTGTTAGAATCTGTTTCTGAACCGTCTGGACCAGGTAACTCTTTGGGGAGCACTTCTTCAGCTCCCTTCCTGGTGGTTTCTATGGTTACCAATCTATTCAAATCTTTGACGTATTCTCAGTCATTTTAATTATTTATATATATTTCCCTTTTTTTTTTTTGGAGAGGTTTTTGCTATAGGGCGTGTGCGCTTGCCAGACAGACAGAGAGAGACAGAGAGACAGCGAGAAATCACCCCCCAGGGGAGATGGCCACGCCGCAATCCCTTCTCCTCCATTCTCCTCTTGGGATCTTGGCCATGCACGCACACGCGCCCGGCGTGAGTTTTAAGCCACCGGGTCCGGGACTCGAACCACGGTCGACTACATGGGAGTCCAGTGACACAGCCATTACGCTAACTGCTGGTCCCCTATTTCCCGTTTTTTAAAAACATCTCCGACTCCTCAGATTATCCTTGGTTCGCTTCACGCTGTGCTCTGGCCTTACTTCTCCCATGCATGTTCGCCTAGCTTGGCCGTTCACCTTGGCAAACACGCCGACCCAGTCCTGTCACTCGCAGACAGAGCCAGCGTCGCCCCCGTGCTGCGAGGGTGAAGTGGTATGGCCAGTTGGCGAAGAGCGTGGCAGTCTCTGAAAAGAGGTACCTGTGCCACGTCAGCTGTGCGGGATCGGTGTGTCCCCATGTGCTAGTGGTGAGGACAGAGAGGCTGGACTGTGCCCCAGAGCGAGTCCTCAAGGGGAGAATAAAGGAAGGGCTCCCTGGGGCCCGGGTGCTCTCCTGGCTCCGGGCCTACATTGCTGGTCCACGTGCTGCCCCGCCCCACACAGGCCGACAGCTGATCCGAGCTTGTCCTCTCCTCGTCGCGGCTCAGGGATACACTTACCGAGCTGACAGTATTTGCTCACTCTGCTTTTCAGAGATGATGTATTTAAACTCTCCAACTAATTTAAATTTAATTTTAACAAAGAAGCACTTTGCACGTTGCTTTACTGAAGCTAGATTCATCGTCCCCGGGACACTGCAGTGCTCAGGGTTGGTGCACATCTGGTAATAACCGTGCCGGGTTTAATTAAACAGCAAATCATTCGGTCAGCAGCAGGGGTGCTCCCACACCCACAGGCGCAGCCACCGAGCACCCAGGGCCTCATCTGGAGACACTTGGCCTGCCCTCTGCTCCACGGCGCCATCTGAGAAAGCGAGGGCTTTCCTGTGACGTTGGGGTCACGGCCCGAGTGGCCAGGGGAAGGAAGGAGTCGGCGGCGTGTCTCTTCACGTGCAGAGGAAGTAGAAGAAGAAAGAGGAGGCAGAAGGGACAAACGGGACGCATTGCCGCATTCCCGGGCAGGCTTTCCTGCTCTCTCCTGATACGGCAAGACTTCCCCTCAGCTCTCCCACACCGAGCAGAACGGACTGACGTGCTGAGATTGGGCCAGCAGGTGGCGTGCTGGTCAAAGGCGCCAGACTCCCACAGAGACAACTGCAGTTCAAGTCCCGGACCTGGTGGCTTGCTTTCTTACTTTCCCTTTCTCTCCGTCTCTCTCTGATCAAATTAAGAAATAACAACAATAATAAATATAATTAAATAATTATTTAAAAAATTTAGTGGGAGCAGTACTATTACACCGGATCCTCCAGGAGCCCATGTGAGGCCGTCCATGTGCCTGAGGCACACCCAGTACCTTTAGGCCGAGCGCATCCACCATGCACCCATGAGTGGTGTGCCCGGGGCGAGGGAGCCTTCTCCAGGCCGGGCAGATCCGAGGGGTGGGGTACACCTTGTTTTCTGGAGTTCCCGCAAAGTCATGGAGCATAAACAAGAAGAGCAGAGGAGAGCGGTACCCTCCAGGAATGTATCCACCGTCTCTGCGAGTCAGGGCCCGGCATGGAGGTTGGCGTGCTGCCATGGTGCGGGAGTTTGGCCAGGGCTGGGTTAAGGCCGGCTGCAGCAAACGCAGGTCCACGAGCCAGCGCTCTGAGAGACAGGCATGTACAGGGGAGGCAGGCTGCGGGCAAGGACCACCGCGCTGGTGTGGCGGGGTAGGGACAGGCACATGGGAGCCGGCCTGTTGGGACACTCAACCTGACTTAGAATCCCCGCTTTAATATAGTTTGGCGAGTTAGCAGTGTG
>NW_006204543.1:1308622-1310769 GCF_000334495.1 Tupaia belangeri chinensis
ACAGGGGAGCCGGCCTGTTGGGACACTCAACCTGACTTAGAATCCCCGCTTTAATATAGTTTGGTGAGTTAGCAGTGTGCCTCAGCTCCCTCATCTGCCGAACGGGAGTGAAACGAGCCTCTACCTTGTCTGACTCGCAGGACAGTCGAGCAGCCGTGGCCGAGTCCTGCCGAACGGGAGTGAAACGAGCCTCTACCTTGTCTGACTCGCAGGACAGTCGAGCAGCCGTGGCCGAGTCCTGCCTGAGTCAGGCCTGTCCGACCTCCCTGTGTGCACATGCACGACGTCACTGCCACGCTCCTGGCTGTGGCGCTGCGTCGTGGTCCTCCTGCCTCCCCCGCGTGTAGCTGGCTCACAGGTGACGTCCTCAGAGCTCTCAGAGTCCCTGGACCCAACCTGGCCCCCGCGGCCTCCGCCTGCCGAGCACCACGACCACACATTCCCGGCCACAGCTGCCATAGGTCAGTCACTGGTTGCGTTTTGTGTCGGTGGGATCCGAAGGGGAAGGCGGCGGCGATGCTCTGGAGCGCTCGGGCTGCGCTGTGAGGAGGAGGGTCACAGCACGCGGGAGCACAAAGGGCCGCTCTGCTGGGACGGGCGGGCTCCGGAGGGGGGAGGCCGAGCGAGCGGACAGGCCGTCAGCGCGTGGCTGCCCGAGCGTGCGTGCCTCGGCTCCGTGGCAGAGTTGTAATGCTGTTCTGCTCTTTTTCTTTGTCATTATTTTAACTTGAAGCCTGGACATTTTCATAAACAGGAGTCCAGGGACCACCTCAGCTCTATCAGAGAGTGAGCCCCGGTGTGCAGTGCCCACAGTGAGGGCCGTCGGTGCACCCAGCGGGAACGTCAGCCATACTTCCCGGGGGCGGCTGCCAGCTGTGCCCAGGCGGGTTCATCCTGGCTGTCGCTACGGTCCACAGGGCTCACATGGGTCACGGTCGCCATGCAGTCACCACAGACCACAGCCACTCCGACTGCCGGGTCCAGCCACGCTTTAGACGTGGAGGTTCGGCGACCGCTTTCTGAAGGAATGCATGGGGAACAGCCCGCTGGCCATGGTCACCATGGGCTCAGACAGCATCCCCTCTGCCCCACCTGTGGCTCGGATCTCAGGAGGCCACCTGCCCGCTACGTCCAGGGACTCGCCTTCCCACTAACTTGCCTTGAGGTTACGTGGCAGGCTGAGTGGCCAAGCTGTCCACGTGACATGACGTGGCCGGATTCACGTGATGTGATGGGTGAGACTGCACGTGCCGGCCACGGGGCTCCCTAAGGACCACGTCGCGACCCGGGTGGTGTGTGTCCCGCTCTGGGAGCCAAGCCTGTCTGTGTAAACGAGCCGTCCACAGACAGGCAATGTAGCTGAAGGCAGCTGGGACGCACACGAGGCATGCCTCAGTGTCCCGTGTTGCACACGCACCGGCCACACGCATAGGCCATGTGCACAGGCCACGAACACAGCTCAAACGTACACCTCTAGCCTTGAAAGGCGTCAGAAAGCCTTGCTATGGCAGTCGGAAGCCCCGACTCGTCTCCATGGTGACCGGAGCTCCGCCATCTCAGGAAGTGACGTCTCCGGAGGGACACGGAGACAGCAGGGTAGCACGTGCTCTCTCCCCTGCCCCCGGCAGGACTGCACACGCTCTCCCCTCCCTCGACTCTCACGTCCCAGTCGGGACCGCAGGCGGGACTGGGATTCACTTACAGCGGAAACAACCCTTCAACAGAAAACCCTTTATTTATCTATTTTAATTACCAATCCAGTCATGAGACAGGTATGAGGTACATGATCTGCCTAGGACACGGATTCAGGCCTCAGTGGTGGCTGCAGGAGGTGGCTCTGAAGGAGGGTGGGAGACTGCAGGCCCCTCCATGTGTGTGCAGACGCGAGGCCAAGCGCCGGGTCCAGGACTCAAACCATGGAGCTGGCCATGTGGGATCCAGTGTCTTGACCACCACGCCACCTGCTGGCCCTGCAGCTGTTAATCAGCACACAGATGTGCTTCAGTCGGTAGGGCTCGCAAGCATACACGTGATTAGCACCTTCTGCTTAAGCAGTAACGATGAACACCAGGGACCCGGGCGGGCATCCGTAGGCTGCTCCTCAGTCATCCGACAACAGCCCCAAGACTGCGCTCAGACACAGGCCC
>NW_006204543.1:1310818-1315138 GCF_000334495.1 Tupaia belangeri chinensis
CAGGAGGTGGCTCCGAAGGAGGGTGGGAGACTGCAGGCCCCTCCATGTGTGTGCAGACGCGAGGCCAAGCGCCGGGTCCAGGACTCAAACCATGGAGCTGGCCATGTGGGATCCAGTGTCTTGACCACCACGCCACCTGCTGGCCCTGCAGCTGTTAATCAGCACACAGATGTGCTTCAGTCGGTAGGGCTCGCAAGCATACACGTGATTAGCACCTTCTGCTTAAGCAGTAACGATGAACACCAGGGACCCGGGCGGGCATCCGTAGGCTGCTCCTCAGTCATCCGACAACAGCCCCAAGACTGCGCTCAGACACAGGCCAACCCCACGAGACACCAGCCACTGGGTGCCCAGCAGGACGGCTGTAGGGAGGGGAACACCAGGCCCTGGGACCACTGCGGGTCCGAGCTACCAGGGCGGCCTCGGGCCCACCTGGGGGGCTTTCAGTCAGGGCTGGGGGGGGGGGTCAGGGGACCTCCATGAGCTCACAGATGGTGGGGTCAGTTTCTCCCCAGGGAGCGCACACTAGTCATTGAGGGGGAAGTGGAACATCACTCCCAGGAGGGACGGCCATACCCAACCCTCTCCTCCATTGTCCTTCACACCCAGGGAGACTTTCCAGCCCTGGTGTGGGGACTCCAGCGCAGTGGCCACGTGGGAGCCCAGTGCCTTATGCACCCTGCTGGTTCTGCTGTGAAGCCAGGGTGGGGGAGGCGGCTGGCCTGCCCCCCAATAGGCCTGCAGGGCGGGGTTGCTGGCGCTGGCTGGCAAGCTCAGATACATGGTGCCCTGGATTTTGCAGTGGATGCCAGAGACCTGAGGCGTCGGGCTTTCCCCGGGCTTCCCCAGTGCCGCCTTCAGCTTGCTGTCTGCCTGGCTGCCCGTCCCTCCCTCCCTCTGGGGCTGCTCTGTAAATCGCTGCCCTATGCAAATCTGAAAACCTGCAGGAGCTCCTGCAGGAGCTATCACCACTGCCAGAGGCACATTTCCATGGAAACCAAACGCAGTGTCCCTGGGAGGAAGGAGAGCCCGCCCTGCACCCGCCCTGCCGCCTGGCAGCTGCACTGCCTGCCCAGCACCCTCACTCCTTCCAGGGCGTGCACCATGGGCCTGAGTGGCTTCTGTGTCCCTGTGTGTCCCAGCAGTGTGGGCAGGCTGATTTATTCAGAGCCCCTTTGTGCAAAGCTATTATGCAAACGGCACCATTTTCTCTCCAACCAACGCAGAGGAAGGGAAGGCCCTCCCTCAGTCCAGTGCTAGGCTCACAGAAATGCCCGGCAGGTGTCAGGAAGAGACGTTTCAGTTCCTGTGTCGGGTATGCCCCGCGGTGACAAAGCGAAGGCAGGACCTCGAGCAGAGGCTGTCCCTGAGCTTCGGCCTGCCCCGGCCTCCTCCCCAGCTCCATCTCTGCGCCCCTCCTGGTCAAACCCAGGGCCACCCTGGGCCACCACGAAGGGTTTGTTTCCCCACACCTCTGCAATACAGCCAGTCCTGTCACATGGGTTGGGGGGGCGTGCACCCCACGAGAGGCACAGGCGAGCTGTAGGGGAGGCCTCTCAACTGACCACCACAGGGGGCAGGGCGCTGCTCTGGCCATGTGCGTGCATGTGTGCACATGAAAGCAATCTGCCAACAGAAAACAGGAGTCCTGTGCTCAGTTGGCAGTCACGGACCCCCTTCCTACGACTGACGAGGGGATGTGGTGACACCGGCCCTGCCCCATCTTGCTCCCTCCTGGGCCGAGTTCAGTGTGTAGGTCGCATCCCGGAGGCCCGCGCAGCGCAGGGAAGGGGCTGCTGTCAGCCTTGCCTTTGCCCACCAGCCACGGCAGGGGGCTCGTTGCCAGGAAGATCAGGGGCGTGGATGAGGCCCCAGTTCAGGGGCTGTGAGACTGCGGAGCTGTATGTCCTCCCCCTCGGCCATGTTCCGCAGAGGCCCGTGGGTTGGCCTTCCTTCTTTGCCTTCCTGAGAGGGGCCATTTCTATGTGTGGTCTCTGGACTGCACCACTAGAGAGAGTGCGACGCTCTCTAACTTGGGGACAGGGCTGGGGCTGGCAGGTGGTGTGGCAGTTGGGGCGCTGGATCCCCACATGACAGACCACGGCTTAGCCCCGGACCTGGCAGTTTGCTTCCTCACTCTCCCTCACTCTCTCTTCCTGACTCTCTGGCATGCGGCCTCTAGCAAATTAAAAATAACAATAATGATATCATTAAATAAATCATAATTTTAAAATAGTTTAGAACAGTGTTTAGTTTGCTGGGGCTGACCCATGACGAGACGCAGAGCATGGCCGAGGCCTAGATGTGGGTCTCACAGTCCTGAGAGCTGGCGTCTGCGGTCAGCGTCGCTCTCCTCGGGGTGTAGACAGTGCCTCCCCTGAGAGCTGGCGTCTGCGGTCAGCGTCGCTCTCCTCGGGGTGTAGACAGTGCCTCATCTGAGAGCTGGCGTCTGTGGTCAGCGGTCAGCGTCGCTCTCCCCGGGGTGTAGACGGCACCTCCCCTGAGAGCTGGCATCTGCGGTCAGCGTCGCTCTCCTCGGGGTGTAGACAGCACCTCCTCCCACAGTCCGTAGTGACTCAGGAACACAGGGGCACAAGGGTGACTGGTCCACACTCGCAGAGACACGGGTTCTTGTCTCACGCCGAGGAAGAACTAGAATGGGGCCCAAGTCCCGTCTCACTAGGTCGGTCCAGATTCCCTCCTCTGAGGACGCTGGCAGGGTGGCCCCGATGGCTAATTTGCACGAGACTCACTGGGAGGCTTGTGAGGATGCAGACCAGCTCAGGGCCTGTGGTCTGGGTGGGCTGGGTGGGCTTGGGTATCTCTCTCCAACAAGCAACCAGCCTTGAATCTGCAGCAGGCGGCGCTTCCCTGAGAACGTTCCGGTAAGAGTGTGAAGGGTCAGGGATTTCTCCAGCACGTCTCCCTCACACACGCGCACACGCTCGCTCACGAATAAAGGGGAGAGCTGCAGGCGCTTTATTGGAGACAGCACACATGCAAAGAGCATTAATAGATGATAATAGTTTCTATTTTTAATGTTGCATTTATGGATGCACTTGTGTTCCTTCTCTAACCCTCAAAACTGACTGTTTCTCTCTTTCACATGGAGACCATCTAAGAGACCCAAGAACTTGTTCCAAGTCACAGCCGCTGCATAGAATCCGGTCTCCCCTCCGGGGCTGGGACTTCCTAGGAGGGAGCTTTTAGCTGGCGACTTTATTCAGCCAAGGAAAAATACTGAATCAGTTTACGCTTCCAAATCAAAATCAATACTGCTACTTCTACCAGGAGTCACCAAAAGGCACAGACAGCTACTTCTGTCCCTCCCTGGCCATTGCTGTGGCAGCGCAGCTCTTGCCAGGGAGTGTTTTCGGCACGCCCAGGATTGCTAGGACCTGGCACCTGCTCGCCTGGAACAGGCATCTGTACGGAGGGGCGTTTGTCCTGCTGGAAACCTGACTCTGAATTCATTCAAGGAGCGCGTCTGAGATAGTCTGCCAGGGCCTCCTGGAGACCCACTAAGGGCGTCAGGCCCCTGCGGAGCCCGGCGGGAAGCAGGGCTGGGGGGCCGCCTGAGGGCTAGAGCGGCCAGGCAGTGTCAGGGCCGACTCCGGTCTTCCTTTCTATTCCTAGTCTGCATGCTCTCTCAGCCTTCCTGAGGCCGCGCGCCCACCCCTCGGCACCGCCCGGGGACAGGCATGCCTGCGGCTCTCCCCTGCGGTTCCCTCTCACGTCCGCTCCTCGCCCACTTCTCTGCCATCTCCTGCAGGTGCTGTGGTCCATTGGAAGGCCGTGCCTGGCCTCGGGGCTTCCTGCCCTGCCGACACCAGGGCTCCTGTCACGGTTAGACTTGGAACACCCGCCTCCTATGGTAAAATACTTTTGGAGGGGAAACAAATGATACTTTTCTCAGAACCTCCTGTTTGTAGGCCCCAGAATTAGTCTGCTTATTGACTTCTTCCGAGAGAGAGAGAGAGACAGACAGACAGACAGACAGACAGACAGGGTTAGAGTAGGAAGGGAGGAACAGAGAGGTCCGACAGGGCTTTCCTGCTGTACCCCACCCCTACACGCACATGCCACACGGTCAGCCCTACACACACACACACCACACCGTCAGCCTGGACGACGGGGCGGGGATGCAGACTCCTACACACACACGCCACACGGTCAGCCTGGACCACGGTTGTGCGGGGATGCAGACCCCTACACACACACACGCCACACGGTCAGCCTGGACCACGGCTGTGCGGGGATGCAGACCCCTACACACACACACGCCACACGGTCAGCCTGGACCACGGCTGTGCGGGGATG
>NW_006204543.1:1315530-1332812 GCF_000334495.1 Tupaia belangeri chinensis
ACACACACCCCCCCCAGGCAGCCTGGACCGCGGGGCAGGGATGCAGGACCCCTACACACACACACCACACGGTCAGCCTGGACCGCGGGGCAGGGATGCAGACCCCTACACACACACACCACACGGTCAGCCTGGACCGCGGGGCGGGGATGCAGACCCCTACACACACACACCACATGGTCAGCCTGGACCATGGGGCAGGGATGCAGACCCCTACACACACACACCACATGGTCAGCCTGGACCGCGGGGCGGGGATGCTGACAGGACTTCCTAGCTGCGTCGCTGCTGTGCCCCCGTCTGGCGGCTGGATTAGGTTTCCTGTCGATTGCTTTTCTTGGGCTATAGGGCACGTGCACTCACGGACAGAGACAGAGAGGGGAAGTGATGAGAAATCAGCCCCGGGGGCGACGGCCACACCACAGTCCCCTCTCTTCCACTCTCCTCTCGGGATTTTGAGCATGCCTGCACACATGCTTGGTGTGTTTTTCAGTCACCGGATGGAGGACTCAGACCTCAGAGAGGGCCATGGGGGATCCAGCACCTTATCCATCATGTCTCCTGTTGGCCTGAGGTTTGCCATCATAATTTAAATTGTTGTTGCTATGTCATAAGAGAAAAGAACAGAAAATCACTGACATCCTTTCACTCCAGAGCCCAGACCCATGACCCTACTCCTGCGGCCCTCGCCTCTGTTTCCTTGGGAAGAACCAATGAGTACGCTCTCAGGACTGACCCGCAGCGAAGTGGGTGTCTTTGTTCTTACTCTATAAGATGTCCTAGGTTCAATTATTGATCACAACTATTTTAAAGTCCAAGAGATTTTCTTCTTCTAGTTTTAATCTGTGGATTGTAATTTCAGTATTTGCAAAGATGCTTCTTTCAATTTTCTTTTGCCATTAAGTTGGCAATGATGGTAACTGATTATACAAACACTCTACAATTAAAGAACAAAGCAAAAACATCATTATAAAGAAATGCCTTCTCTGTGATCTGCCCATTAAAACCTGCTGACTCTTCTAAGACATAACAACACTTTAAATTAACTTACAATAGACTTTTCTGTTATAAAGAAACTATCACATACACATTAAAGTACGGCTACGCAAATCAATTAAAAACAAATAAATCTGGACATGATACCGTGACATTAATAGCACCTAACTACGAAACGCGAGGTGCAGAGCACCACGCCCCTCCCGTGTCAGCTACAGCAGCCACGTTCTGTGAAGAGCGAGTTTGGCACTGGAGGGCCTGGGCTTGGACCCCCCCCCCAGCCAGTTTCTAGGGCTAAGACCCACCCCTGGTCCCCCTTGGGCCGGCCTCAGAGCAGAGTCTGATTGTGTGCTATTGTCATGGTCCTTGTCAAGATGCACAGCCTAGATGCCCCTGCTTGTTCCTCTGTAAAACACAGACAAAACCCTCCCGCACAGACTGTGGGGCTCACAGGAGGACGGCAGTGACAGCCCAGCGCAATCCGGACACCACACCCCTCCCCAGGTACCTTCCCCGCGATGTTGAGGGCAGCGTGGTGGCCGGGGGCTGGATCCCACACGCTGCCTGCACGGTTTGAGCTTGAGAAACAGAGGAGCATGTGTGCATGTGTGCCAAATCCTGAAAGGCGGGAAAGTGGAGAGACTGTGGCATCACCACCCCTCTCCACGTCCCTGACAAACTTAGGGGACAGTAACCAGTGGAGGAGGAGGCCGGTGACGCCCCTCCCGGGTGGGCCCAGGAGCACCATGCTGCACCACCCCCATGAGCTGTCATGTCTCTGGGGCCCTAAGGATCCCCGTGACCAGGAAAGCTGCTAAGAGGTCAAGAGCGGAGTGCTGGGATATCGGACTGGGCTGTTGCAGGTGGGTGGGATCTCGGTAGGAGAAAACGGGAAGGGCCAGTTCTGGCCAGCGGCTTCAAAGGTGACAGGTGACGAGAGAAGACCTGGAGAACCCTGGAAGCGATGAGTGGCCTGGTCAGAAGGCGGAGGGCTTGGGGTGGAGATGGGGCTGGCTGGCTGCAGAGGAGCGGCTCACTGTGCTCCACCGCAGTCCCTCCCTGCTGCACAGTGTGGAATGTTCTAGAACGTTACCTGTTCCCTGCAGGAGGCTGCTCTCTGATGGTCAGTCTGGGCATGCTCCCTACACACTGGCGCTGGTTTCGGGCAGTGTGTGGGAGGGATCGAGAGCCCCAGAGGAGACGTGGCCGGGGCCAGCGAGCGCACAAGCCCTGCACGACAAGGGCCAGCTCGGAGCCGCGGACAGCCTTCCAGGGCCCCTGCGCTCCGCGAAGCTGCAGCTGCCTGCCTGTGTGCGGCTTCACAGGACGCTGACTACATCCCGGGTCCATGCTGCTGACGAGCCAGTACCTGGGAGACGGCGCCTGGACTCATTTCTTCCTGGAGATCGTATTTTTCAAACAGAGCATCTCCATGTGCAGATGTGAGGTAATTTTCCATTTGACATGTAATATCCCGCCGTGGCCCAGGGTATCATCATGCCTGATCATTCCACCACATGACGAGCTTTGCTAAAGGGAAAAAAAAAAAGCTTGCCTTCTTAAAGGCACGAAAAATATGAAATAAAATAAACCAACCAAATATAAGTGACGCTATATATAAAAATGGCAATGGGTTACCATGGCAACCAAAGTTCTAAAAATGACGGGAAGAAAGAACATCAGGTTGTTGTGACAAATGACACTCGAAGTGACAGTTTCTTGTGGTGCTTCCTTTAATTAATGCAGCTCTGCAAGAGTGGTATTACTGAATAATACATACTGTGGTGATCGGGACCCTGGCTGGCTTGCAGATGTGTCTTTCCAACACTGGCTGCTTAGGGGGTGAGCGAGGACCATGGGGCACAGCTCCACTGTGAGGAGGTAAGGGGTGGCCGTTACCCGAGACCACGTGACACACGTGCATGCTGCGTGCTCTCGAGGATGGTGGGGACCCGTCCCTACCAGCTGCGATCAAAACCCGGCTAAAAATATGGCAGGCACCGCGGAAGAACGCCGTGGTGAACATCAAGGACATGCTGGCTTCCAACCATCAGTACGTCACTTTACTGTTGGTGGCTTAAGTATCTCCATGCCTGCACGGAGGTACAGGCACACACGCGTGTACACTGCCCTTCGGTGCTCGTGCATGTGACACTGCCCTTGGGCACACACGCGTGTACACTGCCCTTCGGTGCACACGCATGTACACTGCCCTTCGGAGCTAGTTGACATGGAGGAGAAGGGTGGCGCACACGCGTGTACACTGCCCTTCGGTGCTTGTTCACGTGACACTGCCCTTCGGTGCACACACATGTACACTGCCCTTCGGTGCTTGTTCACGTGACACTGCCCTTCGGTGCACACACATGTACACTGCCCTTCGGTGCTTGTTCACGTGACACTGCCCTTCGGTGCACACACATGTACACTGCCCTTCGGTGCTTGTTCACGTGACACTGCCCTTCGGTGCACACACATGTACACTGCCCTTCGGTGCTTGTTCACGTGACACTGCCCTTCGGTGCACACACATGTACACTGCCCTTCGGTGCTTGTTCACGTGACACTGCCCTTCGGCGCACACGCGCGTGCACACTGCCCTTTGGCGCTCTCTCGGCAGACCCCTCATGTGCAGAGCTCCTGACACCCATGTCGGAGGCTGAGCACTGGCCCAGGCCCTCACAGGCACGTGGACACAGCAGGTGCTGGTGGTGCAGCTGGACAGCACATTGCTGTGCAGGGCTGCTCACGTGGACGGGCTCCGTGGCCATGTCAGGAGCCCCCCTGACACACTAGGCCTGCCCCTCGGTGCTTGTCGCGTGTACACTGCCCTTCGGTGCACACGCATGTACACTGCCCTTCGGTGCTTGTTCACGTGACACTGCCCTTCGGCGCACACGCGCGTGCACACTGCCCTTTGGCGCTCTCTCGGCAGACCCCTCATGTGCAGAGCTCCTGACACCCATGTCGGAGGCTGAGCACTGGCCCAGGCCCTCACAGGCACGTGGACACAGCAGGTGCTGGTGGTGCAGCTGGACAGCACATTGCTGTGCAGGGCTGCTCACGTGGACGGGCTCCGTGGCCATGTCAGGAGCCTCCCTGACACACTAGGCATGCCCCAGTGGTCTGGGGCTGAGTGAGGCTGGGGTGAACACAGTGCTAGGACTCTGCTGGGGGTGCTGGCCCTCTGTCTCCACTCATGGGTGAGAAAAGGAAGCTAAGAGAAACTGACCACACACGGCCGTCCTTATGGAGGCAGACTAGAAGGTCCTGCTCTCCTCCTCCATAGAGGAGGACACTTCCAGGGGGTGCCCGAGAGGACACTGGCTCAGCAGGGAAGTGAGTACACAAACACTCAGGGCGACTGGCAGCATGCAGAGGGGACGAATCCTGAGGCCAGGAGAGACACCCCTGCTGGGACGAGTGAGCGACAGGTCCCCACTGGTCCCCATCACTACTGCAGACAGAGGTCAGGGCTGTGGAGGGCCCCGAGCCTGCGGTAGGGGACTCCCCGGGTCCGCGAGGCTGCAGAAGCGCAGGGAAGGGGCAGGTGCAGCCGCCCCAGCTCCCGTGGCCCGGTGTGCACTGCCATCTCCACCTGCAGCCGAGCTGTGGTTCTGAACGGTCCAGACTCCGCGGCTCAGAGCCTGCCGTGCCACTCCGTGTCCACGTCGAACTCAGCCAGGGAGCCCGAGAGCGCCAGTCCTGCACGAGGGCTGGGCGAATGTGGCTCGGGACAGAGCGTGCACAGCCTGCCTGGGCACAGGGCCACGACACACATGGTGTTACAGTCAAGAGCAGGGAGGCCTGAGCGCACTGTGCAAGAGACCATTTGTCCCCCTGCGGAGACGGCTCAGGAGCGAGGTGTGTTCGAGGCCTTCTCTGCTCCGAAGACGTGACCCTCCAACCTCATGCAGAGCTGGCACAGGCCTGATCCTGGGCCTCGGCCTCCCCGTTCTCAGCTGTAGAGGCTGACTAGGTAAACGCAGCCTCTCTGGCCCTGGTGTTTCAGTGCCAGCCCGCCACAGCTGTGCTCCTGCCTGGGGACCCCTCCCATCTTGTACCGCAGCCCTTCAGAATCCTGCCCCAGGACAGCGGCTCCCTCTGTCCTGGGCTCTTTTGGCCCCTGGTCCTGCCTCCATGCCTGTCACCCTCCCTATCCCAGGTCCAGCACCAGTTAGAGGGGACACAGAGAACAGACCACTGCTAGGACAAAAATCTCTGTCTATAGTGGACTTGAACCTTCAACAAGCCCTCTTCATCAGGAAGTTTTGACAGAACTGCCTGGTGGACCAGGTTAATAACAGGAGGCAGTTCCGGGGTTGTGAGTCACTTCAGGTTTCCCAGGTCTACAACTTGTTTTTCTGGGTTTTCCACTTTCAATCACATTGCAACAGTGTCTAAACTTGGTGGGGAATGATTATACCCATAGTTTCCAAAACAACCTCCGTTCCCACACCGGGAGTCGAACCCGGGCCGCCTGGAGCACAGGGCACGGCACGCGCGTCTGGCGCGGCTCTGCGGGCCGGGGGCACGCTGCGTACACTTCTGCGGACCAGACGTTCCCCGCCGCAGTGTTCCTGGTCACTGTAACAGAAACTTGCTTGTAGATCAGGTCTGACTTGGGGAACCCACACCGAATGCACGAAACCCCAAAGCACCGGGCGGTGGCTGGGTGGGGCACGCGCCTTAGAGGCTGCTGGCTTTCAGGTCTCCTGTAGGGCGGCCTTGCATTATCCAAACAGCCAAACCAGGAAGGAAAAGCCAACGCACTGCGACTCCAGCGACAAAAGTAGACACGCAGGGTGGAAGGTAAGCCACTGGCTGGGACATACCTCACACAACAAACCGAAACCTCAGTCCTCACGGTAAGACGCACTGGAGCCACAGACCCCCAGAGGCCCGGCAGAGGGGAACCCCTGGCCCAAAGGCATTTGGGAAGCCCTCACCTAACTGGGTCGCAGCAGCATTTGGCTAACGAGTGAAGCGAGAAATGTCACGCTGGCAAACATGCAGGCCAAAGGAGACCAGGGACGCTCACATCTGGACGGGGGGGAGGGTCACCGGGTTCCTGAGTGCCCGCGACTCAGCGATCCCACTGACGAAGTGTGTAAGCCAGCAGGCCCGGGAGTGCCACTGGGCTGCAGAGACCACGGTGACAGCGTCACAGCCCAGACACGGTCAGCCCTGGGCCGGGCGGCGGGCCGGCGGGTCACGGGCCAAAACCAAGCGAGGGTGAGGGGGTTAAGAGACTCGGAATCGCTTCAGAATCTTGAATATAGACAGAATCAAAAGGTGTGCAGTACCGGTGACAGGGCAGGTGAGTACTCTTACCCACTAACCCGAAGCCCCCAAAGTGAGCAGGTAAATGAAAAAATAAAACCCAGAGAGGAACAGGGGATTAAGAGCGTTCTGATAGGTCACCAAGTGGGGTGAGAGTGCATCCTGTTACCACAGCAACACGATTTCCAGTGTATGGAGGGTGTGAGGCAGCGACTCAGCGGAAATGGGGGCGAGGGTGGCCTAGCAAGCACCCCGCCGACTGGAAGGTGCCCCTCGAGTCCAGGAAGCTCAGCACCATGTCGCCCGCGGTCGGCAGCCCTGTGCCTGATCTGTCTCACGGAGGACTGTCTGGGGCATCCTGCAGGAGCGAGCTGTGGGTGCCGGGGTGTCCAGAGGCCACTACCTGCCACCCTGGCACTCTGCGGCGCCCACAGCAGGGCCAGGCATTTCCTCTCTGAAGGATGAGCAGGGATGGCTGGCCCTCCCCTGCCAGGCCAGCAGTGGGCCGTGCCGCCTGCTCCTCTCACTCCAGCCTTCCCCTCCTTGGGGAAGCCATGGCAGGGCAAGGACGGGTGTGACTGCCAGGCCCAGCTGCCTGCAGATTCGTGCTCCCACCTCTCTGCTCCTCCCTGCTGGGATGCAGAGGCCGCTGAGGCCAGAACCAGAGGACAGAGAGCGGCCCCGAGTCCCCACGTGGGAGCCACCACCACACCCGCTGGGCAGTACAGCTACTGGCGCGAGTGCTACGGCAGCAAGCTGGCAGAATCTGGGGCTGTCTGTAAGTCTGGCGCAGTAAGAACGTTCTGGTAGGTGACTGGTGCCTCGGCCGTGGGTTTTGGAGCGAGGGGAACAGGAGCAGTACAGGATGAAACGCGGTAGGGAGGCTTGGATATTTTATTTCACAGACCGCTGAGTAAGAATCCTTCCCCTCAGTCTGGCGATATTAATTAAAATAATTAAAAAGAAAACAGGGATTAGTATCTCATTTCTATCTTGCACTGGATACTTGATGAATTCTAATAATTTAGAACCGAAGTGTAAGAAATACTTGGATCTGAAAGGTAACGGGACTTGCAAGTCCACAACCTCAAAAATATCCAGGGCATTAAAATGACTTTCCCTGTATCATCCAACCAAGAGACTTAGAGAAACACTCTTAGAAGATCATCTTGTATTGACCATGATAAAGGCAATATCAGAGTAGGCTGAAATGAAAGAAAAGCACAAAACCGGTGTTTCCATGAGGAATGGAAAATCCCACGATAATGCACATTCTGAGTGAAAAGTTCCTGAGTTTCCGCGCGTCCTTTTCAGATCGGCATCTTTCAGTTAACAACGTGCATTGAAGGGGCCCCTCTTGCTGTGTGGCGTAAAAGTTCACTCTTACTCATCACTGAACGGTATTCCTGCACTTCTCCCACCCTGGCTTCTCCACCGCCCCCTCTTTTCTGGCAGTTATTAATAACGCTACTCTACACGCGGTGTGCGGGCTTTGGTGTGGACGTGCTTCCACATCCGGGGAAGCAGCCAGGAGCGGCCTGGACTGCATGGCAAGGTCGGGTCTAGCTTTGTGAGACCCTGCCACCTGTCTTCCCGAGTGGCCGCGCTATCTCGCACTCCCAGCAGCAGGATTGTGGGCTGTCCGGCACCACGCCCCAGCGGCGCTCGATTTTGTTCTTTAACTTCAGTTATCCGGATAGATGTGAAGCCACATCTCCTTGATCTGCACTTCCCTGATGACGGAGCTGAGCACCTTTCCCAGGACGGGCAGTCCACGCAAGTTCCTGGCTTCTGCTCTCATCTTCCGCAGCATCGGCGCTCGGTGGCCTCCCCGCTGCGGCAGGACGTGCTTGCCTCGCTGCGCAGGTGCGGTTCTACGTGCCAGCTCTCTCCCTCTCCTCTCTTTTGGTTTCGGCCACAGGGCATGTGTGCTGGCCAGAGAAAGACACAGACGCAGAGGGAAAGTGAGAGGTCACCCCCAGGGCGATGGCCATGCCACAGTCTCTTACCCTCCGATCTCCTCGAGGCTTTGGGTATACACGCACACAGTGGGCATGGTTCTCAAGCCTCCAGGTCTGGGACTTGCAACGTGGTTGGCCATGTGGGATGCAGCGCCTTCACCACCACCCCTGCTGGCCCTCGCCCTCTCTTCTCCCCACTACAGCTGATGTTTGGAAGACATGAAATGATAAAACCCTGTCCTGGGACCGCAGGTGGGTGGACGGTTACCTCCCACGTAGCCAACTGTGGCTGAAGGCCCAGACTCCGCAGTTTAAAACTCACACCGGGTTCGTGTGTGCCCAAAATCCCGAGAGGAGAATGGAGGAGAAGGGATTGTCTGTGGCTTCCCCCTTTGGGGTGATTTCTCACTTTCTGTCTCTCATGCAAGCACACATGCCCTACAGCAAAGATCTCTAAAAACAAAACAAAGAAACAGAAAAAACCCTCTGTAGCAACTCACGCCCCGGTCCAGAGACAGCCAGCGCAGCCGACCGGTCATGTACACAGGGTGAGACTCAGCCCTGTACGTGGGGCAGTGTCGGTGTGCGGTGGGACCTCCCACGAAGTACACAGGGTGAGACTCAGCTCTCTACGTGGGGCAGTGTCGGTGCGGGCTGGGACCTCCCACGAAGTACACAGGGGTGAGACTCAGCTCTCTACGTGGGGCAGTGTCCATGCGGGGTGGGACCTCCCACGAAGTACACAGGGTGAGACTCAGCTCTCTATGTGGGGCAGTGTCAGTGCAGGATGTGACCTCCCACGAAGTACACAGGGTGAGACTCAGCTCTCTACGTGGGGCAGTGTCCATGCGGGGTGGGACCTCCCACGAAGTACACAGGGTGAGACTCAGCTCTCTATGTGGGGCAGTGTCAGTGCAGTAGTTCCACATCAGTGGGCTCTGGAATTAGGCCCTAGGAGGCCACGGGCTCACCGTGAAAGGACCTCGCTGCCGTGGCTGCCAAGGCCTGGGGTCCATTCCAAGCAATAAAATTATAGGTGTGAAGAACATTTGAGCTATTTTCTCGAAAACATTTCACAAGAAGTCACAAGAGGATGTAAAAGATGACTTCTTCCCATTGAAATGGTTGAAGTAAAAGTGATAAAAATACATGTGCAGTTAAAAATATCTGCGGACAGCCAGGGCCACAGGCTGTCATTACCCACTATCTGGCCTGCAATTACGGACTTCCAGAAGGTTGCCCACTGCCTGCTTCTTCACCAATTCCGCATTTCTCACCAATTCTCCTTGGCGAGGACGAGACTGACCAGAGGAGCCTGCTCCAAGCCATGACCGGGGCACCCGCTCCGACACTCACTCAGTTACTTTTCAGACAGGCCTTGGTACTGGGTCCTGCTGACTCCGCCTCCCTGTGGGTCTACACGTACACACCACCACGCCTGCCTCTTCTTAGACAGGGCCTCGCTCTCTTGCCCAAGCCGACCTCGAGCTTGCAACCCTCCTGCCTCCGCCTCCCCGAGTCTCTGGCATCGAGGGCACACAGCACCCTCCTCGTCTTTAATGCCTGGACCAGGACCCGAACCCAGGCCTCCCATGTGGACCCAGCCTGCAGAGCACAGCTTCTGAGCAGCCAAGCCATCACAGCTGGGCCGCCCATGGCTTTGACACTGCAAGTTCTGACGTGTATCTACGTCCGCCAGTTCTGACAGCCGCTGGGCGGACGGTCCCGGGGTGCTGACGTTAACTGCCTGCCGCATGGCAAACTCTCAGCTCGCTGCTCTGGTGGTGCTGACTTCAAAGGGAAACCCTCCTCATTACGAACTTTCACAGTAGCTGGGAGTGACTTCAAAGAGCGGATAATGTCATGTTTTACACTCTCAGGACCAGTGTGGGCTGCAGGCTGTGCAGACCCGGTTTTCTGGGGAGGCTTTCAGACGCCGTCTTCGCACGCACCTCTTCCGTCTGGCCTCTTTGGCAAAGAGTAAGGGGAGAGGGTGGGAATTCGGATCTAGGGGATGTTTGGGACTAGGATGTGCACATTTTACCCTTCCGGGCTTTCTTGCATGTAGTGATCAGTTAGTGTAGCTTTGGTGATTAAAACCGTTGATCTGACCTTAGGACTTCAAGGAAGAGGCCAAGGGGCGAGGGTGCACACACTGAGCATCAGGGTCACTGGGTAACGGCCAGGCATGGGGGACGGCGAGCGTTTGTGGGAAGGGGGAGCTAAAGCCGGGGCACACCGGGCGCCGACCTCTGAAACGCAGGTGTACTTCTAACAGGCTGCCCATGCTTTCGGTGTGCCCGCTGGGACTGGTCTCGCTCAGCGGGAGCCCTGAGGCCCGTCACACTGCAGCTGGATCAGAACCTGCTTTTCCTTCTCCTCCTTCCGTTTTTCTTTTTAAGAGGTTTTTGCCTTAGTGTGTGTGTGTGCTCGCCAGAGAGACAGAGACGGTGAGAGAGTGAGCAAGAAATCACCCCTGGGAAGACGGCCGCATGCAGTCCCTTCCCCTCCAGTCTCCCCCGGGATCTCGGGCACATACGTGTCTGGAGTGATTTTCAACCCACTGGATCCAGGCCTTGAACTGTGGGCAGCCATGTGGGAGTCCAGAGACGTAACTGCTACGCTATCTACTAGTCCCGAGAATCTGCTTCCTTTTCCAGGCTAAAGGATATGCCACGTCTGAATGCACCACGGGGGTGTCTCCACCTGGGGCTACTCGGATCAAGTTGCTGTGAGTGTGGGCGGGCCACTGCCTGTTCAACCCTCTGCTGCCGCTTGTTTGGGGTGGGGGCCCACCAGAGCAAATGCTGGCTCAGACAGCACCATCTCTCTCTCATTCTGTCCATCTCTGGTCAAATTAAAATAAATAAATAAGGTTAAACAAAGTAGCTCTTTAAAGAAAACAATTGTTGTAATAAGATACATGAAAATGGTTAAGCAAAATCAAGGGTTCCAGGTCGCAGGATGGAAACGGTGTCCTGCGGTCTCCGAGGGGGAGAGGCCACGAGCTCGAGCTCGCCTGACCATGCACCTGTCGCTCCCAGCTGAGAGACAGCTGCCGAGGCCTTTCCTTCCTCCCTTGAACTGCTTCCTGGAACTAAGGACTGACAGCCTCCCCCAGTCCCTGTCTGTACACCCACTTTACTGTCAGTGTGCCCATGGCCTCCCAACACCCCAGACCTGTGGGTAACCCTGCTAAAACGCCTCCTGAGGCTTTCGAAGCCAGCTTCCTAGCTGGGACGGAGCCTGTGCTGGGTCCTATTCCCTCATCCCACGTGGGAGCTAGGCAAGAGAAGCCCGATGACTGTCCTTTACATGATGTATTTACATTTGAAAAGGAAACATAAAAGCAGAAGACAGAACTGAAGGAGCTCTGCAGGAGAGGACGGAGCAGAGGAAGCGGGCACGAAGAGTGTGTGTCCGCGGCAGCCGCCCACGGGAGGACCGCGCTGTACTTCCAGGCCTTGAGTGACACCGGCTGAGACGAGGCCCGTCCCTGGCCTTCGAGAACTGCCTGTGCGAGACTGAGTCACACATCACGTCGGAAAGCAGGTGGGGGCACCCTCGTGAGATCCTGCTCTGAGTGGGGAGAAGCACCGGCCTCAGAATTCACGCCTTGTCCGGGTCTACACGGACACAGAGAACCCGGGGATCTGGGCTAGCGCTCAGCAGGGGACGGCTCCACGTGTGGCAGGACTCTGTGGGAAGCCGGTCTCTCTGCTCTGTCTCTCTGCTCTCTCGTTTTGTCAAGTCACTTTCTCAAAAGCGGACAGGCCGTGGAATAGAACGGTTAGCTACAGGCAGACCCGCGGTGTGGGCCTGCGCCAGGAGCTGTTAGGATAAAGTGATGGCATGCGTGGGAGACAGAGCAGTGGGATGGGGCGCGCACACTCGGTTTCACTGCAGGAGTCGGGTGAGAGGTTTCAGAATAAACATGGAGACAGACGGGCATCCCCGACGGCATGCACAGCGCAGGCCTCAAGGTGCGGGAACACTGGGACTCTGACTCCACCGCCCAGCCCTCTCATCAGCTGTGGCGAAGGTCTTGTGAACCACAGCCCCGCCTCTGGTCTCGTCTTGGCGCACCTTTTGTCTGATTCTGTGACCCGTCCCTGAGACTCCCCCGCTGCTCACACTGGGTGACTCTGGGCACGCCAGGGCACACGTGCCAGTGTCTGGGCAGGGCAGTGACTGATTCAGCAATGGCTGTGCGCTGGGAATGGCCTCCTCTGTCGGCTGGTCACAGCCCCCCAGGAGGAGTGAAAGGCGACACTCTAGCAGGGGTGAATTAGCCAGTGGAGAGTTAAGGAGGCTGGATACAAAGTTAATAAAAAAATAATCTGACCTAGGCTGGATACAAAGTTAATTAAAAAAATCTGACCAGGCTGGATACAAAGTTAATGAAAAATCTTACCGAGGCTGGATACAAAGTTAATAAAAACATCTTAAGGAGGCTAGATACAAAGTTAATAAAATCGACTGCAACCCCAGCCATCTCCAGAACAGTTAGAAAGCGAGACCTGAAAGTGTACTGTTTAATATAGCATCACGGATATCGAGAGCCAGCACAGCCAGTGGTGGGTCCCACACGGCTGAGCACGGTTCGATTCCCAGACCTGGCAAAGAAAAGCCCACCAAGATCAAGTGCAGGCAAGGAGTGAGGCAGTGGGAGCTCCTGCAATGTCTGTGACTGCACCTAGTCCACGCCTGGAGCCCCTGGCCTCGGCCGTCAGAGGCCGGGGCCTACACCCCACAGCCCCGCAGGTCCCCTAGCTTGCGCGTGTCTCTGGGCACTGGTGCACATGTGTACAGGAACGCAGCAAAGAGACAAGACCCGGGTCCCAAGTACCATAACTAAGGACAGATGAAGTGTGCTCTCTCGCATACTCGAGTAGTGCATGTCCTCGGACCTCAGCAACACAGCTAGGACAGCCCAGACGGACTCAGCGGTCAGGTGAGAGGCACAGCACAGACCTGCGCCTGGCCCCAGGCGGCTCCCAGACGCCCGGCAGGGAGAGCCGGAGGGAGCACAGAGAATTTGCAGCATGAGTCTGTGGCCTGGCGGAAGGGGCGCTTTCTAACTGTAGAGAGGTGCAGGGAAGACCCTGGGTCCCGGGCTGGGGTGCAGGGTCTGCCATGACGACAGCTCTGCCCGCGTGGGTGCGCGCAGTTGGGAGAGGCATGGGGCCGGGGGAGCGAGGGTGAAGGTGAGCTGGCCTGATAGACAACGGTGCCCGCGTGTGCCCAGGACCGCCAGGACCGCCAGTGGTCGAGGCCGCGACCCTCGGGGCTCAGCCCTGCTCAGCGTCTGACCTAACCTTAAGTGACGGCCTTCCGGGACAGGAAGGACTCCCTTCACAGCCCAGCTGTGGTCGGCCAGCTGCTGGGAGCAAGTCCTGGACCCAGGGCTTGACAATCGTGTACTTTTAAGTCAACACATCCAGTAACAAAAAGTAAAGAGAGCACTGTTATGCACCTGCAGGTCAGAAATACCACTGCCAGCAGCATAGACTTAGCAGAACATCATTAGCGCATGGTATGAATATTTACTCTACTTGAAAATGTTTTACTTTATTCCCACACATTACATTAATGCTTGTCATTTATTCCTTTTAAGATAATAGTTTATACTTCTCCTCACTATTCAAGTAATAATCTTTTTATCCACTAAACGTAGCAAGAAAATTACATTCAATAATAAACATACAAACTACTAACCATGCATATTTTTAATCACATTCCAAGAAAAAACTAAAAGGAATAAATTACTTGTGAATATGCTGATTAAAGAAATTTTTTGTAGCCATTTTAAGTTGGATGAAAAGAACTTGAAACTAATTTTTAAAAATTATTTAAATTTTGTTCAAAACATGTTAATTCCATTGCTTTAGAGCTTTAGATATAAAAAGTGATTGTTAAACTAACGATTGATTATCTCTGTATAAACTGACAGAGAAGCAGCTGCAGAAGTCCTTGTTTCCCTCATACTACTGATTTAATTCCATTTTAATGTCATCACAGCTTTTTTTTTTTTTTTTTTTTTGCTACAGGGTGTGTGTGTGTGCACACGAGAGACAGAGGGAGAGACGGAGAGTGAGTGAATGAATGAACCCCAGGCGGGATGGCCACACTGCAATCCCTTGTCCACTCTGTGATTATCAGTGACGACATAAGGGAGAGTGTCCACCCGCACACCCTTAGGGGGGACAGCAGTCCAGCCGCAGGCTACCTCCTGGCCATCGGAAAACCGATCAGGGCTTTGGTGGGCGTGCGGCTGAGGTGGCCACCTCCTGCTCTTTGGAGCCCTCTGGACTGTAGCTGCGACCAGCCGCACCAGGAGCCTGGTCCAGGCGCCCGGCCAGCGCCTTCTGACTGGCGGGCCCGGCGTGACTGACGGGCTGGTGTGCTCCTGTCCAGAGGACACGTCTGGGAAGCAGGGAGGACTGGCAGAGCACTGAGACTTCCCTCCCTCCACTTACCGCTCAACACAGACAGCACCAATCCCCGAGGAGATTCACGCTCATTGTTCGGAAGTGCCTTCTAAGAACCCAGACATAAAAACGGGCTCACCGCAGGGTACTACGCTGCTGGGGAGGCAGGGCGCATTTTGAACTTCACAGGGAAACGTCATGGCTTCCCTAGCCACCCAACAGTCGGGGGCACGGCCCTCTGAGAGTCACTCTTGATCACGGCACATGGGTCCTGTCCCTGCTCGGACAGCTGCACCCGGCAGGCATCTGAACGGTGCGTGAAAATGTGTCTACTCTTCCAGGTTTTGCGTCTAGGGGACAGAGCCGTTGCTGTGTCTCTGACAGATGAACGAGGTTTATAGTTATAAAAGAACTGCGCTCAATCGCCTCTCCTTGATTTAAACGTTGGCATTAGATGGTTCAAATGAAAGTGTGTCATTTCTAGAAGGGAGGGCAGGGAAGGTTGGACCCACTGTGGGTCCAGGTTTGGAAGAAGGGAGCGTCCCCTGGAATGGGGTGGGCAGTGTTACGACAAAGACCCTGCAGCGAGAAAGAAAAACGGCTGGGACCAAAAGGCCCTGGAGAGGGTCGCTTCTGCTCGCAGGTGTTTTCCGGCGCGCGCCAACAGCACAGGGCCGGGGAGACCCATGCCGCCGCTTGCTGTGATGTATCCAGGCCGAGTCACGCCACGTCTTTGTAATGAGCGAGAATCCCTGTGTGAAATCAAAACCACCCTCGGGTTTCTGTAGCTGAGTGTGACCAGTACGACCGGCCCTGGAGAGGTCAGGAAGGAATGCGGGCACCCCTACCCCTTTTCTTTTCACTTGGTCCAGAGCTTCACGCACGTGGAGCTCAGGTACATGAAGTTGTCCGAAGGACCTGGTGTAAGTGTCCGCCCCCTCTGGGAATACTCTGGACCTCAGCCAAGGCCAGAAGTAACACTCTGAGTCTAGTTCTGACAGTGACGAGGGATTTAAAAGGTTCTTTACGAATACACATTGCTTTTTTGGTTTTTTTTGGAGAGGTTTTTGTTATAGGGCGCGGGTGCTAGCCAGACAGAGAGAGACATAGAGACAGAAAGCGAGAAATCACCCCCCAGGGGGGATGGCCACTCCGCAATCCCTTCTCCTCCATTCTCCTCTCGGGATCTTGGGCACGCACGCACACACGCCCGGCATGAGTTCTAAGCCACCGGGTCCGGGATGCAAACCGCAGCCAACTACATGAGAGTCCAGCGACATAGCCATTATGCTAACTGCTGGTTCCCATGAATATACATCTTAAATAGGAAACGAAGAGCCAAAATCAAATATTGGACATGTCATTCACTTTCCATCTGCTCTTGGACAAGTTATGTCCTTTAAATACTTTATTTATTTTTATTCTGAGAGAGACAGGGAGGGAGGGGCAGGCACTTCCAACAGGGCCTTCACGCTGTGAGCCCAGCTCACGGGTCCGCGTGTGCTCAGGGAACCCCCGGGTGTGAACCCCCTTCCCACGCGTCCGGCTGTGTAGCTAATGCACCCACTGGCCGTGGGCAGGTTGTGTCATGCCTGATTCCCAGTCCCCTCTTCTCTGAAATGATGCAGTGCCACTGGGAGGTTACGCGAACGGTCCAGCCTGGAGTGCCCGCGAGTGCTCTGCCTGGGGCGTGAACTCCAGACACTCGTCCAAACTAGCGACTCATTTCCGGCTTGAGTCCCACTTAGAAACGTGAGCGCAGAGAGGAACGATGTTCTCCTCCTCTGGAAGGGCCCACGGCGTACCCAGCCTGGCTGGCTGCTCTTAGATGGAGACATCAAGGTGCAGAGACATGTCACCTCACTCGGCGACAGAGTGGAGGACACCTCATTCCCTTTCCCTTCTCAGGGTTATGGAGCCTTCGAACTGGTACAATTCCTACTGGGCGACCACCACTCCTGCAGAGAACGTGGGGTGCCGTGCATGCGAGCGTCGCCACGCCCCAGCTGGGAGCGGCTGTCACTCCAGGGCTCAGTTCTGTCCATACTGCCCAGCTCCTCACACCCCAGCGTTAGCTGTGCTGAGTGGGAGGGCTGCATGACTCCTCTTTGTAACGAACACAGGAAGGTACACGGAGCCCCAGGGACCTGCTGGGGTGTGTCGGGGCCGCTGTGAGCAGAGCCACAGACTACGCCTGCCCATGACCCACACTCTCGCCATGAGACAGAAAGGAAAAACACCAATGCGAGCACGAGATTTCATGTCAACATCCGAGTGCTTACACGACGTGGTCTTCGCAAATAGCTGGACCTTGACGCGGTCTTCGCAAATAGCTGGACCTTGTTTTTACCAGTGTGTGAATGTGCGCACCTGTACACACATATGTGTACGGTGACAGGGCACATGGCGATGAGTGACAGGGTGGAGAAGGTGTGACGATCTTGCCTGGCAGGAGTCAGGAGGTCCCGAGGAAGGCAGGCAGGGGTGAGAGGCTTCAGGATATGACCGAGTTCTCTGGGCTCTGCCGGAAGACAGATTTTCTTTCTTTCTTCTTTTTATTTCTTTTCTTTTTTCTTTTTTTTTTTTGAGAGGTTTTTTTTTACTATAGGGA
>NW_006204543.1:1332992-1342119 GCF_000334495.1 Tupaia belangeri chinensis
CTACGGGGGAGTCTAGCAACATAGCCATTACGCTAACTGCTGGTTCCCCTTTTTATTTCTTAAGAGAGATTATTGTGCACTTGTTGGAGAGACAGAGAAACAGAAAGCAAGAAATTGCCCCCTGGGGTTAAGGCCACGCCACAATCGTTTCTCTTCCATTCTCTCTCAGGATCTTGGGCATGTATACACACCCATCGGGCATGAGTTTTAAACCACTGAGGCCGGGATTCGAACTTTCCCTTTGATGGGAGTCCAGCGACGTAACCATTATGCCATCTGCTGATCCCTAAAAGTCAGATTTGCCATTCTTGCAGCAGTCAGTTCTGGAGACCAGCGTCAGCCTGTTGCGAGAGCCCAGGCCACGGTTCACCAGGCCTCCGATGGGCGACGTCGGGACGCGGGGGTGCGGGGGAGTGGCCGGCACCTGCCACCTCACCTGAGCGCACCTCCGGAGGCCGAGTGTCTGAACACAGCAGAACAGGGACATGCAGCCAGTTTCTCCCCTCCCGAGCGGTATGAACAGCTGACACGGGCGGGTGATGGAGTATGACATTCTAACACCCGCTGTGCGGAACGCCAGCTTCGCCGCGGTGGGGGCTGCGTGCTGCTGACACGGTGACGGAAGGAACACAGCTGTAGGTGACGCGATTACACTCATTACACACAGGCACTATTTTAGGCGCCGCTGCCTTCGACGGGGCCCAGGAACAGATGGTACGCTGCAAATCGCTGGACTGCCGACTCCCAGCGTGTCTCCACTTCGAGTCTGGAACCCTTCAATTTGCCAAGCGCCAACTCACCCAGCACATTAATTTGCATCCACCTCAGTTGCTTTGGCTTTTAATTATAGAAGAAACACAATCATATGGCAAAAAAAAATTGGGAAGAAATCACACAGTAAAGAGTATAAATTAAGGAGTAAATGTCCTCCTCTCCCACTCCTTCAGCTGAGACTCGAGTCAACCACCTCTTGTGGACTCTGCTCACATGTTAACGATGGAAACCATTCCTACATCTGCATACGTTAAATGGATATCCGCTACATGTCTGCATGGAGGCGCGGACACGAACTAATTCTCAGAAATGGATAAGGGTGCGCCTAAGACTATCCCTGCTAAATTTTCTACAGCTTTTGCAAAATTGCTCTCCAAAAGTACTGTACAAATTCCTCCTCTACTCACAAGCCACCAATGTCTGCTTCCCTAATCTTCCATCAACACCGAGCTTTCAAACTTCCATATTCTTTCCAATCCGATAAAAATGCTTATTTTTTTAAAGTGTTTAAAAGCTTGACTGAGTATTATTTCCACATAGTAAAGTTTACTCTTTTTGGAGTACAGTTCTATTTTTTTTTTCCAGTTCCTAGAGGACACATGATCCCCGAGGAAACAGAGGGAGGGAGCTGGGGGACGCGTCCCTCCACAGGGTGTGGTCACGCACCAGTCCCTTCTCCATTTCTCCAATGTGTCGGGATTTGGGGCACACGTGCACACACGGCCGGTGGGCTGGGGTTTGAACTGCAGTTGGCCACGTGGGATCTGAGTCCTTAACCCCTCTGTGCCACAGAGCTGTCGGGGCTCCATGGGTCCTAACGCTACCTCCAGTGGTGTGGCCTCTGTGACCACGGGCAGCTCGGCCCTATTTCCCTCTACAGCCAATTCCCTCGTGCTGCTCCATGGGGGGACACGCCCACCCTGAGCCCTGCAGGCACCCCGAGCTGTTTGGTTTTTACAATTCATTCATTCTGTGAGGCAGAGGGAACCCACCGAGGCCATGTCATGCTGTGATCTCCTCCCAGCCCTCCAGCAAGCTTCAGGCCCACCCAGATTTGGAACCGCAGTCAGCCATGCGGCGTCCAGCCCTGCGTGTCAGTATGCTGCTGTCCGTGCCCCCACGGCTAGGTTCGGTTTGCTTTCTGTCCCTAATGTTTTGTCTTCTCCAGAGTGTCCTACGAGGAATGACACAGAATGTAGCCTTCGAGACTGGCTTCATTCACGCGGCACAACACACTCTGAGTTGTCCCGCCGGTAGCCCCTGTAAACCTTCCTTCTGTTGATGAGCGGTGTTTCCCTGCACGGACAGAGCAGTCAGTCATCACGGGTCAGGGCATCTGTTTTTGGTTGCTCGCAATTACAAATAAAACTGCACACTTTTTTTCCCAGGAAATATATATTTTTTCAAACACAAGTTTTTTGTTTCTCTTGGTAAATACTGAGGAAATGGACTGCTATGTTATATAGGGGTGTGTGTGTGTGCAGCCGACTATGTGGGAGTCCAACGATATCATTCCCCCTCTGCTGGTCCCTCAATATACATTTTTAATGAATTATGTTTTTGGCATTATATCTAAAAATATCTTTGCATAACCCAAAGTCACAAAGATTTTCCTCTTTTAAAATTTCATAGGCTTAGATTCTACTTTTAGGTTTATGGTTCACCGACTTAGTATAAGCTGAAAACTAGTGAGTATGGTGAAGGGCGTGTATGTGTATGTGTGTGTGTGTGTGTGTGTGTGTGTGTGTGTGCGTGTGTGCGTGTGTGTGTGCGTGTTGTGTATGTGTGTGTGTGTGTGTGTGTGTGTGTGTGTATGTGCGTGCTTGTGTGAGATTGTTTTGGTGTGCTTACAGACGTCTATTTCTTCTAGGGCCATTTTTGAAAAGTTTAATTTTTTCTCCTGTTAAAAAATCACTGACCATGTATTTTTACGAGCCTATTTCTGAACTCTGCTATAGTTGTCTTTGTAGCTATTCTTCCACTAACACTACACTGCCCTGATAAACAGAGCTTTTCAGTTAGTTTTTCAATCTGTTAGTGAAATTCTCCCAAATATATTCTGTTTCCAAAATCATTCAGGATATCCTGATTCCTTTTACTTTCCATATAAATTTAGAGGTAGCTGACTACAAAAATCCTCCGGGGACACTAGTGTAGCTTGCACTGAACCCACAGGTTGAGTTTCAGAGATCTGACTTCTCTGAATACATAAATTTGATATATCTCCCTTGATTTGACTTCTTTGATTTTCACTTAATCATTAGTGAATTAATTATTAACTAACTGAATGCTCTACAGTTTTCAGCACACAGATCCTACCTGCTGGATACCTATGTCGTATTTTTCGGTACTATTGTACAGAGCCTTTTTAAATTTTCCATTTCTGGTAGATTGTGGCTAGTATGTAAACCTGGAGTCCTGGAGTCAGTTTGGCATACAGCCTCATGTCCTGACTCTGCTAAACCCACTCATTAGTCCCAGTACCTTTTTGTTTAACACATTCCTTGAAATTTTCTCTGTAGACAGTAACCCCATTTGCAAGCACATAATGTCTGGCTGGCTCAGGTGGAGACTGGCAGATTCTCCATCATGAAGATACATCGTCGCCTTGCAATTGGCAAGCAATCTCTGCAGGGAGGTTCTGGTACCTGGGAAATGTCGTTTTCCCTGACAACACTCCTAAAACGGTTTTAGTATACATGGTGCCTTATTATTTTAAAGTGCTTTCCCCCTGCTTTATTCATGGGTTTATTTTTGTTGTTGTTGTTTGTTTTTTTAATTTTTTTTAGAGACAGAGATTTTTGCTGTAGGGCATGTGTGCTCATCGAAGAGACAGAGACAGAGAGAAAGACAGAAAGAAAGAAATCCCCCCGGGGGAAGGATGGCCACACTGCAATCCCTTCTCCTCCAATCTCCTCTCAGGATCTTGGGCACGCACACATATGCACTCTGAGTTTTAAGTTACCAGGTCCGAGACTTGAACCACAGTCGACTATGTGGGACTCCAGATGTAGCCATTATACCATCTGCTTCCCCCCTCCCCACTTTATTTGGTATTATACTCAATTCAATAGAGTGCATTAAAAAAAAAAAGAGAAAAGATTCACTTTCCTGGAGAAATGAACATTCAGGGGTAGAGGGAGCCAGTGTGGGAGCCTCCGTGTCTAGGACGGGGTGGAGTAGACACATTTCTCCCTGTGTCTCACCCACAACGGCTATCAGTCTGTCATCCTTCCACAGACACAAGACTGACAGGTGGAGGGGAAAAGGCAGGGCTCCTAGGGACCTGGGGAAGAGGGACCAGGAAGGCCACGTGCTCAGTGTCTTCGGCTTTCATTCGACTCATTACAGACCATTTTCTAGGAAAACCTGCAACCCAGAGAGACCAAAAAGCACGCCAGGAAAGTCTTAAGAAAAGCCAGCCTCCTCTGGTCAGGGTGGGCAGGAAGGAGCACCTAGAAAGCCAGAGCAATGTCGGACAACGTCCAGACAAGAGCCTCAGCAAACACCAGGGTACACGGTGCGGCAGCCCCTGGCCCAGCGTGCTGCGGCGAGCCTGAGCCCCACGGCCGGCAAGGACGAGGCCCCCTGCCCCATCCTCACGCCCCCAGTGGTTAGCGGAACAGTCACCCGGCAGACTGGACAAAGGGCACGCCGGCGCTGTGTGCTATTTTTGCAGCTTGTTGTGAATGATCTCTTATTTCAAAATGAAAAATGCAGTAAAAACGTCCAGCCTGTTTGACGCTATTTCTCCGCTCACTGGCTGGGTTCAGGGTCTCACGGAGAGTCAATGGGGATGAACGGCTGGCCACTTGCCATGTGCCTAAATTTCAGGTTTGCAAGGAGAGCCACCGAGCACGGCGCAAGGCCACAGTGTGAGAATAAAGCACAGTGGCCCCAGCTGGCCTCCGGACGTGGGCACCAAACTCGGCCTGCAACTTACCTTGACGCCCAGCGCTGTCATCTCGCTGTCATCCCGGGCTTGGGCGGTAACCAAGCAGCTGAGCCTCTGCCCAGCACAGAGACGGACTCCTCAGCCAATCAGAGGCGAGCACGGCCAAAGCCGCACCTACTGCCTTCCCTCGGGCTGTGCGTGGCACCGCCTCTGTGCCAGCTGTGCCCTGGTGCCACAATCCCGCCTCCGGGCCATGAGGATCGAGAAACCGTACACATCTGTTCTAGGTTTGTTTTGACGCGATGTGTGAACGGGAGAGCCAGGAAACCGTTTAGGCCTATGGGTAAGTAGGCCAGTTACCAGCAGACGCCTCCAAATGGGAAAAGCAAAGCAAAACAAACACGGAAAGAGACAACAGTGGGAACCCGAGGAAGCACTTTAAGGAAATTCCACCCAACGCGACTGTGATGGTGAGCTCTTAAGCATTCCTTTCTAAGTGATTGACAGCACGGCCTGCAAAGACGAGGTCTGCAAAGACGGCTATGGAGTGAGCACCGCGAGCGCAGTCCCGCCCGCACCCAGGCTCCCGGCACCTGCCCTGCTCAGCGGCGCACCTGTGACCCAGGCGGCCGGCTGCCCGGAACTTTCTAGAAGCCGAGTGAGGGACGCGCGGGCAGGAATTCCGGGTTTCTAGCTGGCAACGCGGCAAAACAGGGCGGCTGCAACCCCCACGCAGGCCACGTGGGCGGACGGCGGTCAGACGTGCGCGCCGGCACGGCGAGGGCGTCTCCCGCCGGGCCCCATCACACGCGCTTTCTCGGGAGAGACAGAGACAGAGACGGCACGCTCCCCGCTGGCAGACACCTCTGCAAGCGCTCGCCTGGCTTCCGCGGCCCTGGAGCCGGCCTGCAGGGCTGCCCGGCCTCCTCGCCGCCCCGCAGGCCTGCACGCCGGCCGTCCCCGCTTCGCTCACCTCGCCCGACGCTGGCCCTGGGACACAGCCCGCTCCTTGCTCCCGCCGGCACGGGGAACCGGGCGGGACCTCGCTGGGCCGGGAGCCGGGACCACAGTCGGCCAGAAGGCTCCGCGGCGAGCAGCGCCCTGCGCGAACCCGCGGCGCGGCGCCACGTCACTTCCGCTTCCTGGCTGCGCGGGATGGCCACGTGGGGTCGTGTGACTAGCGCATGCGCGCGGGCCAGACCAGGCCTCCCGCGGCGCGCGGGCACGTGCTCTCTTACGCGGTTTCCGCTACAGCGCGCGCTCGCTGCAGAGACGGCGGCGGGCACGGAACGCGCAGGTCACCTCTGCAGCCTCCTCGGGCTCTGGGCCCAGCTTGAAGCCGCCGGGGCCGGGGTTTGGACCGCGGTCGCCTACCTGGGAGTCCGGGAAGTGGCCGGTCCGCACTTGCTGGTGCCACAGTGGGTTTTACCGACACCGGCCGTCCGCACTGCGGAGGGGGTGAGTGGGAAGGGCTGCGGGGAAACGGCCCGTGGGTTTCAAAATGTTTTTCTGCTCCAAAAAATATTTTTTTCTCTGCTCTGAATAAATTCATAAGTGAATTCTCTTCTTTCACAGACTGTTTGAAGTCCCCTGACGTGAGGCTCTTTCGGATACATAATTTCTGCATCTGAAACGAAGAAAAGCGATAACCCAGCCTTCCTGCTCTCGGTGTAAGGGCGATCGTCCCGTGAGGGAGACGTGGAGCTTGGTCTTGAACCCACATGTTACTTGAACAGACGCCATCGAGCAAGAACTGGAGCGAGATGTCCCCTGCGCGCCGGATTCCGGTGTGGCGTAGCCAGCACTGCCCGCTGAGGCCTCCCTGCAGCCCGCTGGGACAGCCACTGCAGAGGCCTGGCCGGCTCTCGCTCCCGTGTCAGAGAGACTTGTTTACCCTCGTTTTTAATTTTAGTTTTTGCTTTCACTCTCATTAAGACTGCAGAGCCGATGACTGACCTACTTTGCTGCAGTGTTAGATTTGCTTTTAATTATAGCAATTACAGTGTCCTGATCGCTGGCTTCGTCCCCGGGATGTTGGTTTTTCCTTAATGTTATTGTTACCAGCACGGCACAGCTTCGGAGCCAGCATGAGGCCGGCTAATGGTCCAGGGATGGGGCCGGCAGTCCTGTGGCTGCATTGCAGGTCAGAGAAAGCCCGATTTCAGCTTCCCCTGGTGACGGTGGGCCGACCTCGCTGTGGAGACCTACCCCCTGGCACTGCCCTTGGGACCTCGAGCTTCCCCGAGAATGTTCTGGAAAAGGAAGGATTCTTTAAGGAGGCCAGGAGAAAGCCGTTCAGGTTCTAACGAAGAGCTTTCCAGAGCAAAGTTACAACTTCTCAGAAAGAGCTGACTTCAGAATGCCTTTCTCCTCCATAGCTTTCCTTCGCTCCCTCTCCTTTTCACTCTTAACCTTTGTTGTGGTCAGCTCAGGCTGCTACACAAACCCCTCTCACAGACTGGCTGGTTCGAGTGACGGACAGCTGTTCCCACTGGGCTTCTGGAGGCTGAGGGGGCCAGGACGAAGGCGCCAGGAGATCAGGTGTCTGGGGAGGGCTCGTTTCCTGGTTCGCAGATGGCTGCCTCCTTGTCGTGTCCTCGCGGGGTGCAGAGAGAGAGGCTGGCTCTCCTGTCTCTTCTGACAAGGCCCCTCATCCCATCATGAGGGCCCACCCCTACGACCTAAGCACCTGCTGTTCCCTGGTGGGGTCAGGTTTTAACCCTGACTGCCAGGAGTCACTTCAGACCGTGGTAATCCAAACGATCCAAACGCAAAGCAGCTATTGAGCAACCTACATGGGGTTCCTAGTAACACTGACAGGAGACTGGCACTAGCCGAACCGGGCTAGCAAGCCCGAACTCCTCTCACCCTCCTACGATCCCGAGGGCCAGAGGCGCACTAGCTGTGTCTGCCAGGGAGACGGCAGTAGGTAAGCGACCTCTGAGCTGTGTGGAGTCTGCTGGGATCCAGCCCCCCAGCAGGGTCCCCCGTGGCAGGACACGGTCGAGCACCCATGTGAGCAGTTGTTCAGGAGTGGTCCCTGCTCCCAGCAGTTCGGGGGAAGCTGGGGGTCTGGCGTTGGGCCGGCCCCGTGCAGGAAGAAGGGAAGGCGGTGACAAAAGCTGCTTCTTCGGGCTGGACAAAATGCACGTAGTCACGTCTGATGAATCCTACCTGCACAGAGCCAGGATAACTGCGAGAGAGGTGCAGGGCTCACGTCCGACGGTCCTTATGCGAAAGCCGAGACAGACTCAGCTCGCGGGACTGAGTTTTGAGCCCTCTGCCCAGGGAAGCTCTAATGTACTTGGACATTGTGGGTACACCAATCACAACTCACACTCACCTACTCATTAGAGTGACTCCTCAAGGAGGACAAGGAGGGCCTGCATCTGCTCACCTGGGACACTGCGCGAGCCAGGGGCCTGCTCAGAAGGCGTCCGGATCGGCGGCGCCGGCTTCAGGCTCCTTGGCACATAGATGAGGCTGCAGTCCAGAGAGCGATCCGGTCTTCCTGCGATACACGGGTCGTGCGACAGGCCAGGAGGCCCGTGCAGAGACAGTGCTAAAGGGATGGATGGGCGTGAGCACGTGGACAGGAGCTGTGCACCAGCTGTGTGGACGCAGTGCACTGGCCCACTCCTCCACGCCGCCCTCCTCCCTGCTGGGGATGCGTCTGTCTGCCCCACTCTCGTCTCTCGCTGGAGGAAGAAATAACTACATTGACACAAAAGGAAACAGGCGTTTGCCTGGTCTCCGGCCAGCAGCATCCCGGGAGAGTAGGCCCCCGCAAGAGCCTTTCCCTGTCCGTGCCCTGGGCGTCGGTGAAGTGCTGCCCAGGCCAGGGCTGCTGACCTTGGAGCTGGCTCAGGGTGAGGACGGACCGCACCCAAGCCCACTCCCTCAGGTCTCCTCAAGCCTCCCTCCTGTTCCAGCTTCCGTAATTTCCTTTCCATCAGGGAGTTCATCCGACTCCTGCAGCCCTCGGCCTCTGCTAATCTAATTCTTTACTTCTGCTTTTATGGCTCATTGACAGATTGCCCCCAAACTCTACCACCGTCACCAGGAGTCCGATTAGATAAGTGTTAGAATTGTGCTCGATTCCTCCCAGTCTGTTCACAGAAAACGAGTGGGGACAACGGAGGGGCTGTGTCTGGCTGGTCGCCGCCGCCTCTAAGAACAATAACGAGGTCATTATTTTGGAAAGGAGGAGCCTGGAGACACAATCCACCTGACAACTTCCCGAGGGCTGATCCCCTCCTGCGCTGCTCGTGGGTGGCTGTGTGGACCTGGCGTGTCTGCGAGTCTGTTCACGGACGCCCTGGCCCTTCACACGGCAGTCTCCACTCTGCCCAGCACCGCCCCGCCTGCTTTCCCGACGTCACCGTGGACCCCCGTGCTGTGCTGTCATAACGCACACTGGCCACCGTGGAGGTGGTGTAGCCACGGCCCGTCACGAGG
>NW_006204543.1:1342508-1346246 GCF_000334495.1 Tupaia belangeri chinensis
TGGAGGTGGTGTAGCCACGGCCGCTCACGAGGCAGGAGAGCAGCCTCCCCAGAGCCTCACGCACCGTTTACATGCCGGGGACACTGGCGCGAGAACAGCAAGTCACTTAAAAAGTGAGTCCTACAGATCCCTTTCAGAAGTGATGTGGCAAATTCAATTGATTATCTGATAGAGAAATTATAATTAGACCATTACTGGGGCCAGCAGGTGGCATGTGGTTGAGGAGCTGGGTTCCCACATGGCCCGCCATGGTTCAAATCCCAGACTCTGCAGCTTGCACATTGCACTGGGTACATGCGTGTGCATGCCCAAAACTCCAGGAGGAGAAAGGAGGAGAAGGGCCTGTGGCGTGGCCATGTCCCCGGGCGCTATTTCTCCTTTTTCTCTCTCTCAGGTGAGCATATGCATCCTATTATTACTTAGCATTCCTTTTGCGTATACGGCTACCTCTCGGTGTTTTGGAATATACTACGAAGCCTCGGTTTGACGCAGCATTTTCACTGTAACTCTCTTTCTATTTGGAGAGATGATCTGGGCTGCCATTTCTGTCGTCCATCAACCGAGGCTCAACCAAGGACATCCCCGTGGGCCCACACTGGCTCCAGCATCGCGCCGTGTGGTGAGCAGGTTAGCCGAGCTGCACCCAGTCTGCTCCCATGGCAAGTCCCCCGCCGGCCGGGAAAGCAGTGACCTGCACAGCTAACCACCAGGTGTCCAGGGCCGGCAGAGATGGCACCGGGGGTCTGGGAGGGGTCCGGGGAGAGGTGATCTCAGAATTCCCCGAGAGCGCCACCCTGCAACCCGGGAAAGAGCTGTGGTTTCAGAAAGTGGAGGGACAGGACGCCTCCTTCCCGAGTAGCTCCCGAAGGCTGGGCCACACCATGTAGCACTGACGGTGTCGCATGAGCACAGCCGGTTGCCGGAGAGCATGTCTCCTGGGTCTCGTAGCTCAGGCGCCACGCATCACCTGCCCCAAACCGCAGGACGGTTTCACTCGCCTCCCTGACGCGGAACAGCCACACTCTCCACAGCTCTTCCTTCCCTTTCCCTCTCTCGGCCTTTACCAAACCGTGCCAGGAGGGCTCACCGCTTACTGCCCCGGCACGCCTCGCTGTGCCCACGGAGACAGCTGAAATACTTCCTTGGTGTTTCCTGCCGTCCTCCCTGCAGCCAGGCGGTCCCAACAGGGTGGGCATGGACCACGCCTCCCAGGCTGGGGCTCCTGTGCTAACCCTCCCCCTGGCCCGGCCTGGCCCCCACAAGAAGGGGCCTAGTAAGAGCCTGCTGTAATACGTAGGGCGGGAATATGGGCTCTGACAGCGCTTTGTGGAACGGTATGAAAATCGCGTCCCAGAAAGCTAGTGAAAACAACGGGGAGCGTTCTCTGCCAGCCACCCTGCAGCACCTCCTCGGAGCACCCGGAACACGGGGCACCCGGTGCACGAAGGCCACAGTGGGGCAGCGCCCGGGGAGCAAGAGGCCTCCCGCTCTCAGGAGCTCCTGGCCACTGTTGCTCCCACGGCCGTGCGCCTCCGTTCTCTGGTGCACAAGGAACACACTGGGACGTCCCCGGACATGGCAACCCAGCCGGGCTTGGAGCAGGCCTGGAGCCGCTCAGCTCAGCCCGCCCTCAAGTTTGGGCTTCCGCCTCCATCCCTGAGGCCCGGCCACGTGCTCATGGTCTCCCCTCCCCTGGACGAGCCCCACTGACGATCCGTGCTAATCGCCTCCAGCAGCACGGCTGGCGAGATGGTCTCCATGGTAATGATGCACACTCAGGTCTCCTAGGAGACAGCACTCAGGAGACGGGCTCCAGATCCGTGTTCCTGCCAGGACGTGCAGTGGTTTCCTCGCCACACTGAGCCGTGCCCAGAAGGCGTAGGCTGGCATTCAGTCGTTTCGCACCCTCCCCCACTGTAGAAACACCCGCTACTTCCCAGAGGGGGAGGACAGGCTGAGGTGTGAGGGGACAAGCCCGCCCCCTCCTCGGGTTCCCCTGCACGTTACCTGGCAGGGGACGTGATGGGCTCTGGTGCGACTTCGCAGCCCACTGTGATGTCCCGTGGCCCGACGTGTGGGACCTACTTCAGTTTAACCTTGGGAGACTTAACCCCTAGCTCTGGCTGTGGCTGGGTCCGAGGGCGTGGGGGACTTGAAGCAGATTCAGGGGCAGACGCGCTGCCACCGAAGTCGCTGTTCACCCAGCATCACCGCACACAAGTGATGGCCAAGGCAACTCCACTGTCCTGCGGCCCAAGGATCCACTTGTCTGGAAGCCCAGAAAGCCGCCCGGCTCACAGATGCAGGCTCACGGCGAACCCTGGTGCACCTGCGGCCTTGGCACCAGGGCGCCTGAAGCATAAGGTGGTCCAGCCCTGGGTAGCCTCTGGCTCCCTGGCTGTCTGAGCAAAAAGCCTCATCTCCTTCCTACAGGAAGAGGAGCCTGCTCATCTCGGGCTCAGCCGCCAGGGGGCTACCTGTCATCACTTCTTGGTGCAAAATGGGAAGGAGGAGGAGGCAGGTGGGGCTGGGCAGGGGGAGGGCTCGCGGCAGCTGGGGGATGTCTCCTCTAGTCTGAGTGAAGGCCCTAATTTTAGGACCCACCGAGGACAGAGACTGCTAGGATGCAGCGTGGCTGGCCTCTGGCTGCTGAGAGCGTACCCCAGCCAGAGGGATGGGCACGGGCTGCACTGTTACGAAGCAGAGGGCTGCTGTGTGGACGCGTGGTCTGAGTGGTTTACATGGAGGAAGGCTGGGGTGCTGTGCGGTCGATAAGGGTGAAGGCAGACCACAGAGAAAGGGTCATATTTGAACTCACCATCGAAAAGTAAGCTCGAATAAGGTCCAGGAAGGTAGGTAGAAGAGCAAAAGCCAAGCACAGCCAGAGTACCTGCAGGAGAGGGTTGAACAAGCATGGGTTTATTTTGGTGCAAAACGTTTTTGAAATCCATGTATAATTTTGTCATAATACACATTGCTCATGAGCTTTTTACAGACCCCTCACATATATGTCAAATCATCAAACTGTACACCTTGAATATATGCAAGTTCAATCTTCAAATGTACAGAATAAAACAGCAAGAAGAAGGCATTGACACATGATTGTCAGATTATTAGTACAACTAAACACATTTCCTTGATTAACGTTCTTGTTGTTGTTGTTGCATCGATCAGGGAAACTTCGAACGTGAGACCTGAGTCAGATAATTGTATTTCTTTCCCTTCGAGTTCCTATTAGATGTTACCACAATTAAGCTTGTTATATTTTATATCCAAACCTACTCACGCGCGTGACGGATATTTCACTTCGTAGTTATATCTTCTGCATGGCTTATTAAATCAGTATCTGTCTGATAGCAAGAGTTCTGTCAGTGGCCTGGACTGATGGGCCACCAATCTGTACATGGACCTTTCTATTACTATGGAAGTGCCCAGGCCTGCCACTCCGCAGCTGCCAATGTCAGGAATAAGTACAATACAGCACTCTTTCAGCATTTCGAAATCCTAAAGAAAAGAAAATTGCTTCTGTGATTGGCTCGGTCAATGCGTGTGATGCTTCAGTCTTGCAAGAGGACGTTTTGGGAGACCTGTATTGGACAGGTGGTTCAGGGTGTTCAGGAGATAGGCCTCATGGTAAGTATTGTTCACACCCACCAGCCACACCCACCCAGCCACACACACACACACACACACACACACACACACACACACAGAAACGTCGCAGGAGGCGGGTCTGTT
>NW_006204543.1:1346619-1368173 GCF_000334495.1 Tupaia belangeri chinensis
TGTGTGACCACCCCCCAGCCCCCCCCACCCAGCCACACACACACACACACACACACACACACACACACACACAGAAACTTGGCAGGTGACGGGTCTGTTTAGCACCTTGAGTGTGAAAATCCTCTCATGGAGAGATGCAGATGTCAAAATATGTATGTACAGTAACACACGCACTTTTTTATATGTCAATTATTCCTCAATAAAGCTTTAAAAAGAAGTAACTGTTGTGGCCAGCAGCAGCGTGGTGGTTGAGACACTGGACTCCCACATGGCCGACCATGGTTTGAGTCCTGGCCCTGGCAGCTTTCTTACTTTCCCTCTCTCTCTGTTTGCCCTATACCAAATTAAAATAAATTAATTAAATCAAATAAACAGTTCTCTAAAAAAAGAAATAACTATTAAAAACACAAGGATAAAAATAATAGAATGTCCACACACTAACGAAGAGTGAGACATTCCGGCCGTCGGTCCTAAGCTGCTCATTGGTTCCCTCAGGTCCGGCCCAGCTCTGGGTTTTCACTTCGGAGCCCAGGGACGTGCACCCAGCTGGGTCGCGGGACCACTGCGTATCAGGCCTGCCAGCGTTCCACTCGCTTTCACAGTGGAGGCTTGGCCCCCTCTGCTCTCAGTTGAAATCCGTGGAGGAGTCGGTGTCATTTCGATGGTGCTTCCACGGGGCCCACGCATACACGAGTGTTCGTGTGGGAAAACTCACAGCGCCGGGCCACCCTCCCAGACAAGCACATGGGGGCACGGGAGCCTGCGCCTCTCGCTTCTACTTTCTCGAGCCAATCAATGGCCTGGATTGAGGTTTAGTCCTTTTAATGAGCTGAATTACTCAATATTTGGGTCTCTCAGTCATTTAAAATGAGGGGAAAAAATGCAATCGCTCTTGGCCTAGCGCCAACATGAAGTGGAAACAGTTTGCAACAAGCATAAAACACTAACTTGGTAGTAAGCAAGTCGGCTGAAACCAGAAACCATCAATACAGTTCTCAGGAATCCGTCAGGAAGTGCTCTCCGCATCGCTGTGACGTCGGGAGCTGCGGCCGAGCGTGGAGGAAGCTGCTTCTCCTGGGACTCCGGGGAGGTCGATGCCGGCACAGGAGAGGAGAAAATGAGCTTCAACAGGCCTTTACAACACTGTGTCAGTAACGTGGCCTACCCCGATAAATCCGAAGGCAGATTACAACCTTTGGAAAACGCCAGCAATAACATTTCCAATTCGAAGCTAACAGATGGCGAATGTGGTGTTCGTGATATTTCGGGGAGTATGGGTGAAATTATAGTCTTAAGAACAAACATCGGAATTAGAACTAAAAGGGAGGAAGGAAGGAAAAGGGGAGCTGAGAGAGAGAGCGAGGGGAAAACGAGTAATAATTCTAATGCTATGAAGAGGAGGCCGGTGCCAGGGTCTCGGGGGGTTACCAGGCTGCAGATCCAGGAGGCTGTGCGCAGCTGCCTGGAGGGATCCCTGCCCGAGCCGCACTCTCCTTATTATTATTCTTTTTTGTTTTTTCTTAAAGGTTTTGCTGCAGGGTATGGGTGCTCACTGGATATTTCACTTCGTAGTTATATCTTCTGCATGGCTTATTAAATCAGTATCTGTCTGATAGCAAGAGTTCTGTCAGTGGCCTGGACTGATGGGCCACCAATCTGTACATGGACCTTTCTATTACTATGGAAGTGCCCAGGCCTGCCACTCCGCAGCTGCCAATGTCAGGAATAAATAAAATACAGCACTCTTTCAGCATTTCGAAATCCTAAAGAAAAGAAAATTGCTTCTGTGATTGGCTCGGTCAATGCGTGTGATGCTTCAGTCTTGCAAGAGGACGTTTTGGGAGACCTGTATTGGACAGGTGGTTCAGGGTGTTCAGGAGATAGGCCTCATGGTAAGTATTGTTCACACCCACCAGCCACACCCACCCAGCCACACACACACACACACACACACACACACACACACACACACACACATCCCGGGTCTGTTTAGCACCTTGAGTGTGAAAATCCTCTCATGGAGAGATGCAGATGTCAAAATATGTATGTACAGTAACACACGCACTTTTTTATATGTCAATTATTCCTCAATAAAGCTTTAAAAAGAAGTAACTGTTGTGGCCAGCAGCAGCGTGGTGGTTGAGACACTGGACTCCCACATGGCCGACCATGGTTTGAGTCCTGGCCCTGGCAGCTTTCTTACTTTCCCTCTCTCTCTGTTTGCCCTATACCAAATTAAAATAAATTAATTAAATCAAATAAACAGTTCTCTAAAAAAAGAAATAACTATTAAAAACACAAGGATAAAAATAATAGAATGTCCACACACTAACGAAGAGTGAGACATTCCGGCCGTCGGTCCTAAGCTGCTCATTGGTTCCCTCAGGTCCGGCCCAGCTCTGGGTTTTCACTTCGGAGCCCAGGGACGTGCACCCAGCTGGGTCGCGGGACCACTGCGTATCAGGCCTGCCAGCGTTCCACTCGCTTTCACAGTGGAGGCTTGGCCCCCTCTGCTCTCAGTTGAAATCCGTGGAGGAGTCGGTGTCATTTCGATGGTGCTTCCACGGGGCCCACGCATACACGAGTGTTCGTGTGGGAAAACTCACAGCGCCGGGCCACCCTCCCAGACTGGAATGCACAACTAGGTGAGGGTCCCAGTGAAGACCATGAGGGACCCGAGCCTGCACCTCTCGCTTCTACTTTCTCGAGCCAATCAATGGCCTGGATTGAGGTTTAGTCCTTTTAATGAGCTGAATTACTCAATATTTGGGTCTCTCAGTCATTTAAAATGAGGGGAAAAAATGCAATCGCTCTTGGCCTAGCGCCAACATGAAGTGGAAACAGTTTGCAACAAGCATAAAACACTAACTTGGTAGTAAGCAAGTCGGCTGAAACCAGAAACCATCAATACAGTTCTCAGGAATCCGTCAGGAAGTGCTCTCCGCATCGCTGTGACGTCGGGAGCTGCGGCCGAGCGTGGAGGAAGCTGCTTCTCCTGGGACTCCGGGGAGGTCGATGCCGGCACAGGAGAGGAGAAAATGAGCTTCAACAGGCCTTTACAACACTGTGTCAGTAACGTGGCCTACCCCGATAAATCCGAAGGCAGATTACAACCTTTGGAAAACGCCAGCAATAACATTTCCAATTCGAAGCTAACAGATGGCGAATGTGGTGTTCGTGATATTTCGGGGAGTATGGGTGAAATTATAGTCTTAAGAACAAACATCGGAATTAGAACTAAAAGGGAGGAAGGAAGGAAAAGGGGAGCTGAGAGAGAGAGCGAGGGGAAAACGAGTAATAATTCTAATGCTATGAAGAGGAGGCCGGTGCCAGGGTCTCGGGGGGTTACCAGGCTGCAGATCCAGGAGGCTGTGCGCAGCTGCCTGGAGGGATCCCTGCCCGAGCCGCACTCTCCTTATTATTATTCTTTTTTGTTTTTTCTTAAAGGTTTTGCTGCAGGGTATGGGTGCTCACTGGAGAGAGACAGAGAGAGGGAAAGTGGAATCAACCCCCCCCCGGGGCATGGCCGCAGTGCAATCCTTTCTCCATTCTCCTCTCAGGATTTTGAGCACGGACGCCCACACGCCTGACTTGATTATCAAGGGGTTGATCTGGGACTCAAACCACAGTTGACCACGTGGGAGTCCAGCACCTTAACTACTGCACCACCTGTGGGCCCCACCGACATCAAATTCTTAACAGGAACTATGCATGTGTCACTAGACTGACGACAGAAACTGAAAATAAGGGGTGAAGAAAACAGAAAACAGGGAGAAATCAATATGAAAAGCACCCAGAGAGGAATACGTCCCAGAAAGTAAAAGGAACCGGGTAGCTCTGTATCCTGCAGGATCGATGGAACTTTCTAGATGTTGGGCCTTTCTGCACCCACGCTGTACACCGCGTCAGCCCCCAGCCATGCTGAGCGGTTGCAATCTGACTACCGTGACTGGAACTACATTTTGATTTGACTTCCGTTTAAACGGTTCCCTGTAGCTGGGACCCAGCAGGACCTGAACTGTACTGCGTGGACTCAAACACAGGCCGGTCCCGACCTTGGCAGCCCTTGCATTTCGCTGCTGTGCTACTTTTCGAAAATTCACAGGTAAGAAGTGAACAGATAAAAAGTGACATAGAAATGGTTTGTTAAATAAGTTTTCACCGAAAAAAATTCAGTATCACAAAAATTAAAGACAGCACACTCGGATGCAGTTGCAGGGTTGACAGTATTTCTACCTTGGGGGAAGGTGCCAGGATCCAGCTGTTCCATTGTTTCCACAGCTGGGGCTCGGGAAAGGGGCTCTGCTGGACCAGGCAGCCAAGGGCAGCCGAGTGGCTGCTGCCCGCATGACGACCCTGGTGAGAGCCCGGACTCCAAGGCTTGGTGAGCTGCCCTGGCTGGCAACACTCCACACACCTGTCACGGTTGGGGATGGCGAAGCAAGGCATTTATGCACCTACGTGGAAACAGACAACGAGAAAGTGGTCCTGCCTCTCGGGACCTCTCCCTACGGCCTTTTCCACTGCTGACTTTAGTTGGTCCGTGCACACTGAAGAAGGACTGGTGACTCTGAGTCCTGTGAGCTCTTCACGGGAGTCACAAGAACCAAGGGTGGCCATGGCAATCTCAGATGCACCGACCCAAAGCCCCCTGGGAGGGAAGAGACTTGTCTTTCTCCAGAGCTGATGCGCCGAGCTACCCTGAGCATGCCTGCTTCTTAACCGCACGAGTTCATGCTTCTGTTACGGGGTTCTTGGGCATGCTCTCAGCGTCTGCGAGACCCGAGGAACACCACCTGCTGGCCTCACATGAACAAACGCCCCCACCCCTTTCTCAAATGATTTCTCAAGTCCTCGTTATTCTTGCCAGCAGATATCTCTTCTCATCTGAGAGATGAGAAGTGGAAGATCGCCCTTAGTGCGGAAGAACAACCCTAACCAAACTGTCACGCACGCATTTTGAGGAGGGGCTCAGACTGGTCAGAGTGCGTGAGGTCACCAGGATGAGTCGGCTTGTGGCCTGTGCCAAGGAGAGTGTTGTGTCTCAGCACTATGCCAGTTCTTCACACCCTAGATCTCAAAATTGTGTTAGAAAGGGCCAGAGGACAGTTCATGATTGCAGTAATCTGTATAGTAAATGCATCATGAAATCTTACATTCAGAAAAGATGCCAATGATTTTTTAAAAAATACCATGTGTATCATGTAAGCCCGATAAGTCTAAAGTGGTCATGAAGCTACCTTCCGGAGGGTGGGGCATTTCCGAGTGGGGTCTACACTGGGCTCAGCAGGTCCTCACTCACCCACCACACTTGGGGGTTCTCAGTGTCCTCCGGTGTTTGCAGACTGGAGCTCAGATCGACGCCTGCTCACCTCGGTCTGGTTCTGCTCTTGCCCTGTGGGCATCTCTGGGGACTGCGTTCTTCCCAGATATCAATTCCAGAAGGATCATTGGGCTATTAAAATTAATTAATATAATTTTATAATTAACTTTCATAATATTAAGCTCTTAATTATCTGGTAAGCAGCAATTACAGAGCTCCTGGTTCTTCTGCCTCCAGATCTGTGACTTCTGTGTGGGAATTAGCATTGTAGCATGAAGTTCTGCTGCTTTGTGGAGACCCCAGGTCTTGAGGTCACTGGGTAGTGCATCTCGTGAAGGGGAGGGTTGTTGAGGGAGGACAGCGGTACCCTGGAAGCTCAGCTCTGCCTCGTTTCCTTGGCACCTTGTGAGTCCTGTGTGGTCCCCCCATGTCCACACCATTGTATTCACTGCTCCTGAACTTCAGTCCCGAGTCTGTACTTCTGCCCCTCCTTCTGTGGCCACTGGCAGTATTTAAGGCACGGGTCATCGCCAAGGCAATAGGCTCATGCCCCTTGCACCACCGTCTGCTCTTGCTGACATGACTGTGCCAGGGCTGGACTAAGGGCGGGATGATGGCCAGCCCTCCACTCACTCATCACTCCTCTGTGCTGTGGAGACTCCACTGTGGAGGAAGGAACTGGAAGACCCAGTCTGGGCCGTGGCCTCTCTTTTCCTTTCAGAGTAGGCATGCTGGCAGAAGCCCCTCAAGGGAAGCCAACCCCCACATGGTCACCATGGTTCAAATCCCTGGTGTGGCCAGCTTGAAACACATTGCACACACATGTGAGTGCCCAAGACCTGATGGGCTGGAAGACTGGTGAAGGGGATCAGACTCCATGATGTGACCAGACCCTGGGGAGAGTGCTCTTCTTTCTCTCTCACTGTCGAGCAGATGTACATCCTCTTTATCATAAATAAAGAGGAAAACATTAAAAAGAAAAACAATCTAGGCTGACCCCATCACCTAATAGGTAAGGGAGCCAGAACCCACATGGTAGACTACGGTTCAAGTCTTGGCCCCAGTGGGTTGAAAAACACTCTGTGTACATGCATGTGTGTGCCCCAAACCCCAACAGGATGAGAAAATAGAAGAGAAGGGATTGTGGCATGGCTGTGCCCCATTGGGTGTGCTTTCTTCTTCTCTCTCAGTTTTTCTCTGGCAAGTGCATGCACTCTCTGGCAATTTAAAAAATAAAATTTGAATTATCCAATGTACACATTTCTAGCTGAGACCAAACAAGGCCACACTTTTTTTTTTTTTCTCATCTCCACGTGGGATATTCTCAAAGGTTAACTACATAATAGACTGTAAAACAAGCCTATATAAATTTATAAGTATAAAAACAATACCCAGTATTTTCTCTGACCACACTGGGATTAAACTTGAAATCAACCCCAGAAAAAGTCCTTAAAAATATACACAAACGTGGAAACTAAACCGTCTACTCTCAAATGACTTTCAAACTACAGAATAAGTTAAGACTGAAATGGAAAGATTCATTGAAACTAATAACGAATACACTACTCTCCATAACCTTTGGGACACAGTGAAAGCACTCATAAGAGACAATATTATAGCCATCAGTGCTCACCAGAAAAACAAAAAACAAAAACAGAAAGGTGGCAAATAAATAACATTGCAACTTAAGTAACTGGGACAACAACAACAATACAAAACCCAAAAATAAAAGAATAAAAGAAGTTGTAAAGATTAGAGCTGAAATAATGGAAACTACAAAAAATAACATTTTCCCCATGAACTTTTGGAAGTCTCCTTCTAAGTCAAGAACCAGGGAGAGCCTGAGATTTCACTATACTTGCAAGATAGTAAGCTGGAACAATGACACTTGAAGACATTAACCTCTTCTGACAGAAACGTCTGGGAGCTTGTGATCATCTCCACATGCCTCTGCCCACACCGGCACCTCCTGGCACTGGCAACTTCTTGTTGCAGTGAGGAATCATAAAGTCGTCTCATGAAAGGCATTTCAATCAACAATTAAATGTTATAAAATAATGTCACAAGTCAACTCCATATAAAAAACTGCCAATGAAGAAAACTGTGGTGATAACTGAATCAAAGAGCCCGTATCCCAGCAACTGCTCTCACCTCCATAGAGAAGGACTTTGCCCAGTGCATCTCAATTTATTCCAACCTTACAGAAGACACATTTCTTAACTGCACAAATGCTAAAACATAAAAATAAAACATGATCTTAGAATTGTTGGAAATGTGAAACTCAAGCTTTTTGGAAACCCAGGGTTGATGAAAACAATAGGAACCTATAAAACTCTAGGATAAAAGGGAATTAAAATATTCACAACCATTTTCATACCATTTTCTTTTTCTTCACAAAACTCAATATAAATGCCTTTTTAGCCAAAATAACACATGCTGGCATTTCATACAACTGCATGATTTCGTTTTTTTTTTTTTTAAATGTCTTGAAAAGATTCTAAATTCACTTAAAATCTAGGGCAGTAGAAGATTTTTCTCAGTCTACATGTGAGTTCTCAGTATTATTCATGGCATTCTCGACTTCCTCTTATATGATTTTGGCAGCAAACTGAACCTGTTAATAATGAGAGGCTCCTGCTCACCACCAACATAAAGCACCGAATGAAGAATAGCAGTGTCTCTTGTACATCCATAATCCATGAATAAATGCAAACTGCTACTTTTTAAAAGTGAAACAGATAAAATTCTTAATGACTGGAGAGATATTTATACTACTACTCACATATTACCCTTGCATAATTCAATGTGCATCCCAATTAAATAAAAAAGATAAAAGGAGGCTTTCTTCTTATCACAAATTGCACATTTTTTTCTACGATGTGAACACACAGGTATTATAAAACCAGAATACCAAACATCCTTCCTTCCTATAATATTTACGTTCATTTTTCTGCAACATGATTCAGTTGAGGTTGGATTTTTTTAGAGCCAATGCTCTCTCATTTGAGGCAGCTACAATTCATTTTTCCATCTTGGAAGCTTCTAAACCTGGTATAATTCCAAGAAGCACATCCTGTTTGGGGAAAATATGTTTCGATAGGAAAATGATACACATTATCCATCCTGATGTACCCTCGGGAGCTTGATGACACGCTACACGGGGACTTTGGGTGTCTCTGGTGGCAAAGCCATGTGCATTGATCTTTTGTATGCGGGAAGAGAGAAAATGAAGGCTTGGCCTGGGAGTGGCACTAATGGGAACTTCGTGGCAGATTCTCACTTCTTCCCTGGAACCCTCAAGCCACTTTGACACAAGGGGTAGCCCTGTGGCTTGTGCTGATTAATAAAGTGGAGCTGAAGAAGAGTGTGGTCTCTGAGTGTGTGCCCTAAGGACCAGTGACCAATCTTCCATGCCCTCTTTCTCTACCATGGCAAACCTGAGGTCTGGGTTGAAGAGTCAATGGAACTGCTGTTAGCCTGAGTACCTGGGTGACATCAGTGACATCAGCAGACCTCCTGTGGGTGACGAGTGTTCATCATGAGCCACTTGGGTTTTGTGTCATTTGCTGCTGCAGTGCAAGCTCACTGCCTTGACTAAGGAACCAACATGTGCTGAATCCCTGGGAATCTGGCTTGAAATATGGAATGTTAGAAGCACATATTTACTTCCGTAGGGCTTTAGTCTATGAGCCTATGCCACTCATTCAGTATTGAGCCCATAAACTCATAATGGTTAGTTGAACTTCTTACTGCACAGGGGTCTTCTAAACGCATGGAAATGTGTACCATGTAAAAAGCATGTATCGATCTCAAAATATCTTTGCACCGGAACAAAGTTGTACTTTAATTCCATTTCTCCTAAGCTTTTTGAGCATTCTCATATAGTCCATTCTGTCAATTATTTTGCAAGTGTCTTGAGAGGATTTTCCACAGTATACTTAAATATACAAAAATTCAAGCTTTCTCTTTATATGAAGAAAAAGATCAGGGGCACTGAATTTCCCAGGAACCTATAAGTCCTTCTCTACAGAGGATCTTTCAAGCAGAAATAGGAAGAAAACAAATATTTGAAAATGACATTGATAGAGCTGAGCTGTGATATTCTTCCCCGGCAGCTCCCAGGGTTTTTGGTGTGTGGGGGTTGGGGGCACAGGCCAGGCTGAGGGGTGGCTCCCACCTTGCACCTTCCCTGCAGAGGGCTCTCTGGGACGGCTGTGTGCTTGTTCTCCCTGGCCCATTCTTCGTTCATCACAGACTCCCGTCACTACAACGTAGGTTTATGACGTTGTTAGCTCCTTACGTCTCCGTACTCCAAGCTGTGAAGTAAGAACCGTCACTCCACGCGACAGACATGGAAATCCAGGCTCCAAGAGTGGGGGGACGTTCCACACCTACACTCTGTAAGTGATGGGGCCAAGGTTCTCCCTCATTCGGGGCATCTTCCTTTAGAGCTCCTAACCTTTATTTTATTCAGTTATGACTCAGCATTCTTGAATGAATGGTTGAGAGAGATGCAGAATAAATCTCGACAATAAGAAAGCACGGAACGGGCGGGAGGTCCTCCTACACTGTAGAGACGTGAGGAGGCGTTCTGGTTGGAGACGAACTCGAAGTTCCTGTGACCGCTGATTATCTTCGTCTGATTTCCCCACGTGCGTCTCGGTGCAGAGAACTCCAAGAGCACCTTCGAGCATCGCCCCTGCCCACGACGTCGCTGGGTTCCAACTTTGCCTCTCCGTCCTTGCAGCCATTCTTCCCTGGAGAGACGGTGTTTGGGGGCAAGCAGAATGCTTTCCACCAACACATTCGAACACGCAGAGGTTTAAATTACGGCGTGCAGGTCACTTGGGAAAAAAGGACAACCACTCCTGGCAACGTTTTAAATTTACTGTGATGTGTTAAGGCCAATGCAAGGTGACCCTGCCCGTCACCATCAGCTGCATGGTTACATCAGCGCATCCACGCAGTAACGAATGGGCCTCTGGGCAGTTTGTCCACAATCTGGCAAATTGCTCCCGTCTGATGCAACAGGAGAGAGTCTAAGCTCAACTCCTGCTGGTTCCGCTTAGCCTCCCATGAACGGTTTCGATAACAGAGTAAAATGCAATTCACAGGCTTATCCAACAAAATGGGGACGAAATATATGTATTATGAAAAAATGATCACATATTTCAAATTTTTTCACATCAAAATAAACTCTCAGTATAATTCTATTTTCCATAAGTCGTCTCGTACTTACCTTTCATGGCTGGATTTATTATTTCCCCCGAGGAACAGATACGTTCGGCGAAGGTGTTTACCTTTTCCTTTCATCCTATGCACTTTACCGGTCCTCGCATCTACGAGATGGATGCCTTCTAAGCTCCTTGTCACAAAGGGTCTTTCCTAAGATTTTTCCCAGAGAGTCTTTTAGGAAGGGAACACATGGGGAAGAAGGTAAAGCGAGTGATGACACCCCTGCCCTTTCCTCCAGGAATCTGGTCATTTGGCCTCACCCCCTGTCTCCACTGGCCCCCCACAGGCCCACCTCCAGAGAAGAGCAAGGATCGCTTTGTCCCACAAAACAATCAACCTTGATTAAAAGAGTAAGCAGCCTCGTGTGCAGAGGAAGGCACCCTTGTCTTCATTAGGCCTCCCAGAAGGCACCCTTACTAGTCGTCTTTGTCCGTGCAGTCTTTAAGGGTGTCGCTGATAGAGCGTCAGGAAGAGAGGGAGGGAGGGCAGCTCTACATTTGCCTTCAGTTCTTTCTGCCTGAGAGGAGAGTCCCAGAAGAATTTGCTTTCATCTCTTCATTACAGACGAAGAAAAGATGACAATTTCTCTAGTTACGTTGCTAGGTTTCTTCCAAACATCCAGAGAGAAATGCTCTCAGTTCGCACAGGTGGGGGGAGACAGGACTGCAGTGCATACGGGCACTCACTGTCTGGACCGAACCCAAGAGCAATGGAACTGAATTCACTGGAGGTGGGTCCCGGGGGTGACATTAAAAACGAACATCTGAAACCTCCCTGAGTGGATCTAAGTGTGTTCAGGGTTAGGATGGCCCGCTTACATGTGAGCAGGTCTATGTCGACCCTCAAGGAGCCCCTTTTGCTTTGAAGAGAGTTCATCTAATGCTCTGATCTGGACACCCTCGTCACACAGGCAGCCATGGGAGTCCCCTGTCACAGGGTGGAGTAGGCACATATGACACAATTGTTGTCACTTCTGGAACACACACAACATAAGGGAAGTCCTCCTGACGCTGGGTGAGGGCCTTCTCATGCACCAAGTCATCTAAGCCACTGTGGCTGAGCAGCACACGCAGAGCAGCCCATGGACGGCTAAATCCGACAGTCTGGGCAGAATCCAGGGTCCTGACAAACAGGTTAACAGCACACGAGAATGGGCAGTTGGCTGCGTTCCAGTCAGCTTTTAGGGATACAGGAGCTAAGAATAGAAAATAGCTCAAGGAGAGGGAAAGAGTGGGTCTTAAGACCGATGTAAGACGCTGATTCGACTGGAGCCCCGGGAAGAGCAGCAAGCAGCTGCAGGTCCCAGCAGGTAAGCAGCTCACACCGCGTGCAGGAAGCTGCAGGTACAGACAACCCAACTCTTCCTTACCACGGAGGATGAGCTTTGACAACCAGGTTGCCACATCAAAAAGAAGATGCCAATTTATATTTTAATTTCAAAGAGAAATTTTTTTTTCCCCAGTATAAGAATGTCCCCACTATTGCATGAAATCTGCTGCCAGGACTGAGGGGCCTGTGGGACAGGAGGAACTGTTCCGTTAGCTCACTCCTGATGGCCCAGTCCTTCCTGCAGACAGCACCCCTCCTCCTCTCGTGTGTCCCACGGCCAGCTGGCTGTACCACCACCATGTGACTACCATTAAATCAATTCGAATATGGGAGGAGCGTGGTTCGTAACAGATGGGCTTGAACATTGAGTTGTGGGAGTCTAGATTTGATTTTCCAGGGAGAGGAAGTTGGGATCTGAGCTTAATTCAGATCTGGCTGCATGTCTAAAATTTACTTAAGCAATTTTTTATAATTTTGAAAAAAAATCCTAAGAAATTGGATTATTTTTGTTTTTATTCGAACTTTCCATATACAGAATGAAGGGATTATTCAAATGGCTATACTTTACATTTTTAATAATGGCTTAGCCTTTTATATCAGAAATCTCTTGAATCAGTAGGAATGGACAGAAATAGCTTTGAATTATCTATCAGTTTAACACGAAGACTGCCATCTAATCAAAGCTCGTGGGGGTCTGACTGTAATGTCTTTAGTAGTGTCCAAGTCACTCCCTGATTCCTGGAGAGGCGATGGGACAGGGACCGTGGAAGCTACATAGGACCACGACACGAGAGACCATTCAAAGCCCGATGAGGACACATCGAGAAGACCCAAGTACCTCACTGAGGGACGTGGGAATGTATTAAAGCAATGAGGTATCTGGGCTCCTGGAATTCAAGAGAGAAAGCCAGGGGGGAAGAATCATGCAATGGCGTCGGAATGGCTGTGTTCATTGTGCTTTTCCAGGGGCAACTACAGGGGAGGTGACCAGATGGCCCTAGGTGTTGAAGACAGTTCTCTGTCGGTAGGGAGTAGCTTGCACAGGTCGGAATGACGGCAATGACGGGTCCAAACCACCACCTAGGAAGGCATTACTAAGTGTGTTAAAAGCTGTCACATGTGTCTCGGGGAGCTGAGCATTTGCACCGTACTAAAGTCATCGCACTGGACAAGTTTCAGAGAATAAGGGGGAAATCCAGCTGTACACAGAGGGGTAGAACACGGTGACTAATTCAGCCGCCAGTCTCCTGTCACTCACCATTGTCAGCCAGAGGCCCGGCCTGCGATGGGGTACGGTGAGGGGAACACACATGCCTTGAGTGTGGCCGGTCGTGTTTGTGGGAGTCTCTTGAACTTTCGGACCCAGATGCTACAGGACAGAGCTAAAACTGCCCCACGAAGGGACAACCAAAGCCAGAGGCTACATCGCTTCCTCAGGACAGCCCGCCGTGATAAATAGTGTTCTGAGTAGAGAAAGCGGGGCGGGAGGTGGACGGTGCCCAAGGCCAGGGGACGTAAGAGCCATTCCTACCATTTCAGGGCACAGACACGGGTTTGGATCTGTTATGGGGAGACAGCTGGAAAGGGGAGTTTTCAGACAACACAGGACACCTGCTATCACCTAGAACGCATCATGTGACATAAAAGGTACACACGGTGAGCTCTGAGTGATCACATACAGCATGACCCACGAGGGTGTCTGTGCACGTGCAAAGGGGTCTCTGCAGGCTGGGGTGGGCAGCGTGCTCTCTGCGTGGTAGAATGCCTCAGCCCTTTCTTGGTTTTATTAATTTCTGTTTTCTAACTTTATATAGGGTCAAGACGGCTTTTGATACGACAATGACTTTTTTTCAAGTTTATTTCCTCCATGAATAAGACAGAGGAGGAGACGGAGAGAGCAGCACTGCTCAGCACGGTCCCGAGGCCATGACCCGCCCCGGCCGCAGCCAGCCCAGCCCTGCATCGTGGGCAAGCAGGAGCCTGGGACAGGCAGAGACATCCAGACCTGAGCTGGGAGTTCCCATGGGAGGTGGCCTTTCAGAGTGTGGCATTTCACCACTGCACTGCCATCTGGCCCCATCAGAATGTATCTTTAAGTAAAAAGTTAAAATGAATATTCCCAAGAAACACTCATATCTATTTAAAAAAATTATTGGACTTTGTTTCTTAAAACTTTGACTTAAGTTTGAGGCAAATGCATTCTCCTTAAAGTTTCTGAAAGGCAAAATAACACGCTTTCTGTCCTTTTGACTTCACAGAGTTTTCCAACTTAGCCTGGAAGAAATTCTTTCTAAATCCCTTGAGAAAACTCTATCTTCACTGAACTTTTGATCCTACCAGAAGCAATATTTGTAAGGAGAAGGTCTGTTGTTTCTCCTTACAAATTCAGTCTGATGTTAGATCAAAGACATTCGGATAAACATGGGGGCGACAGTTTCAAGTTCAAGATAAATTCCTAATTTAAACTTCTAAAGAAGTTTCTGAAGCTTTTACTTAACTATACAAAAGCTTCAGGAAACAGGATGAAAGATGGAGTTTAAAAGTAACAGGAATAACATTAGGACAGGTATCCAAGACCTTAATGAGCTTTATTAACAGCTTTAAGACTGTAAACCGAGCAAGGCGAATCCAATGGATTCAGATACATGTGGAAGCGTCACAGTTTTAAGGTTTATGTAAAAATGTTCATGGAAGATCACTTTTTTCCACTAGAGTCTGTGTAGTCAATAGCTTGTTTTTGCAACAATATCTAACACAGGGCATTCCAAAGAGGGACTCACTCAATACATATTCAATGAAGTTCCTCCAACTGAACAAAGAGAATTTTCCGTGTTGCATATTAAAACTGTTTTTAACCAACTGCTTGAAAATGAAAAAATGTTGTTAGGTGGGGTTTGTGTCTGAAAACTGCTCACAATTTTTTTTTATATTTTATGCCCCCCCAATATTGATATTTTAGGTAGGGAGAAAGATAGCAGTCAAATGTAACCTCACAGACAACTGAGTCTTGTAATACAAAGATTATCACTGTCTACAGCTCCACAATGCCTTATGTGTAAGTATTAGAGCCAGATATGTCCGGAGAGGAGACAGTGTGAAGTTTCAGAAGGAAATATAATGCATGCATCCAGGAATGCAGCGTTGCTGGGGCATTTGCACGAATGGCACATTACCAAACGCAGGAATATCTGCCGTGAAACACAGGAGTATCTCAAGTGGAATAAACTTACAAGCGGATTTATGTCAGTTGAGGTCCAGTTTTGGTCATGAGTTTTGGTGGTGAATTTAAAGCCAGCTTTGGGTTTTGGGAGCTTTGAGGCCTGGGGATGAGTCCTAGAACTGACAACAGCCTCATTAACGATAACCTGTCAGGAAATAAACTCTATGCATGGCCTTTTTCATTTTCAGAGAGATTTTTGCTATAGGTGTGTGTGTGCTCACCAGAGAGACAGAAAGTAAGAAATCACCCTCCGGGGGGATGGCCACACTGCAATCCCTTCTCCTCTATTCTCTCGAGACCCTGGGCACACACGCACATACGCCTGGTGTGAGTTTCAAGCCTCCGTGTGCAAGACTTGAACCGCGGTCGACCGGGTGGGAACCCAGCAACGGAGCCATTATACCAGCTGCTGGTCCCTACTCACGGTCTTCTGAGCTGGCACGAAAAGTGGTTATTTCAGAGCTTCTGTTCCAGGGCATGTTTTAACTTCACCATTGTCTTCACAGTGAGCTCATGTGCTCAGTCTTGATTTTCTGCTACTCCTTCTGGAGAAAGACAATGGCCAATTCAACAACAGAGGCACGTGTGTCTCCTTCTCGTCTATGATTTTAAAGTGACTCACAGACAGGACTGTTTTCTCGCCATCTTTCCCTTTCCTGTGGATCCCACACTGTCCCAGCCCTCAAGAGTCCATCAGCAGATACGTCTGAATTGTCTGTTGGGCTTGCTAGTGTTTTTGGTTTTCTTCTGTTTACCAGAGGGCATGTGTGCTCCCCAGTGAGAGACCGAGACGGAAAGGAGTGGGCACCCCGTTCGGGGCACGGCCACACTGTGGACTCGGGGCTTCTGCGGGCACCTTCCAGGTCTGGGGCTCGGTCTGGAGTTACCTTAACCGCCAGCCACTGAGCCGCCCTGACACTGGTATTCACGACTCTACGGTCCCGTGGTCTCCGCTCATTCAGCAAGCAGTCCTCCCTCCAGACAGCTCTCCATGCCCCCTATCCCAGCCGGCTCTCTTCCCAGCACTGTCCTAGGCACGGAGAAGCCAGAGCAGAGCGAGGATCCCACATGAGTAGGAGGAGCCTCAGAAAGAACCCCCGCGCACACAGACCAGGCGCCGTGAGTACAGACGCTCGGAGACATGCATGGTTGTCGGTTTTGTGTTCTAAAACACTGGAGGCTCTGCCGTCGGCATCTCTGTACACAAGGTGCTCACAGAGCGTGCCTTGCCGCTCCGTGTCGGTTAAAGGGTGTTAACCCCCTGCTTCCTGCTGGAGGAGCTCCGCTCGTGTCTCACTGTCCCGAGGGGAGGAAAAACGGGCCCTCCCAAGCGCAAGCATCCGTTTCTCCTGCCTCCTTTAACTAGCAGCTCAGCTCTGATGGACGGGATCTGTTGTTTCCGTGGCAACTTTCAGAGGGGAAAAGTGGCCTCGGCAGCAGGCGGGGCGCGGGGCTCGCGCAGGTGGGTGCTCCAGGCACTTGGCTCCAGAGCGGCTCCAGAGCTGAGTGTGACGGCCAGAGTGGGCCAGGTTACTTCAGCCTCCAAGGAGTCATGTGCTTCAACCATGGGCTTTGTTTCTCCTTCTTAGGTTTTTGCTGCAGGGTGCATGTGCTCGTCGGAGAGACAGAGTGAGAGATCACCCCTCAGGGGCATGGCCATGGCACAGCCCCTCCTCCACCCTCCTCCGGGGATCTTGGGCACGCACACACGCCGCCTATGAGATTTTGAAGATGCTGGGTCCGGGACTTGAACCACAGTCAGCCATGTGGGAGTCCAGCATGATCCTCACGCCACCTGCTGGCCCCGACCGTGGGCTTTATTTTCTAGGCTTCTGCCCCGTGAACCCGCCCCTCCGATGTCTTCGCTGCACCGGGGAAAGCTTCGTTTCGAAGGCTCCGGGCTGACTGTCCGGTCAGACCCAGCTGCAGGCAGGATGGACTGGGAGGACGTGGGCTATAAAGTTCATGTTCTGATATCCTAGGACATGGGCCTTCGAAAAGGAGGAAAGCAATATTTAAACACAGGGTCCCCTGGAGAGGTCTCTCTGGGGTTCCGGTGTCCTCACAAGCTAGAAGTCAAAGCTCTGTGGGTTCAAATCCCAGCACGACTCATGAACTTGCTAGTCAAACTTGCGCAGCCTTAGGTCTGCTGCCCGGAAGACGCCCGAGATCCTCCGTCTGTCCCTGAGGACCGTCTGTGAAGATGAGCAGCGAACAGGAAGGAGCCTTTCCCGCGTAGCCGGTGCACAGCCCCCAGCCTCTACCTCCCCGTGCGCTCCGGGCCGTGAGCACAGGGACAGCCTGTCTGACAAGCGGCACCTGGCTGAGTCGTGCTGCCACCTGGCACTGGTGCGCCGCGTCACCGCCAATGCTCCTCTCAGCGTCCCTAACCTCGCGGTCCTCGCGGAGCGGGGAGGCCACAGCCCTCCGTGGGTACACTGATGTAGGCGCCCTGGGAGTGCAGTTGGTGTGTAGAGAGGAGGATGAAAACTGGGCCCGAGATGTACATTAGCCCTTTCTACCCGGCCACTGAATCCTGGCAAGAGTTTTTCAAGAAAGATAAAGAGTCCGCTGGAGCGTGTAGAAAGCAGGCAGGTGGCTGCCCCTAACCTTGGGGAAACAGCCTGAGCACAGAGGGTTAAAGGGTGCAGAGATCCGTGCTGCCCGGGGAGCGGGGTGTTCCGGACGGGGCGGCACCAGTGTCCAGACTGAGGCTGTTTCTGCCTCCCGTTTGAGGTGCAGGTGCACAGACCTACCCATGAGCGAAGGCCTGGATTTCCCACAAACTTAGAACCAGCAATAACAACAGGCTCAGGGCTGGGAAGCCGCTGTCCACGTCGAGGCACTCTGCGTCTGCACCTCCAACCAGGAGGAGCCTCGCGGCCGCAGTCACCACCGGGCCTTCCTGGTCTTTGCTCTGCCCCGTGGACAGACCGAGGTGCCCAATGTCCTCCTCTCACAGAACTGCGCTCCTGGCGAGCCCTGGCCCGCCGGGCTCTGCCAGTCCACAGTTGACGCAGGCTTGTCTCCTCCAGTTCCCAGAAATACCTGAGTCAGGCCAGCACCCAGTGTGGACCACGGCCACTGGCGGGTCTCGGGCACGCAGGCACGTGGCGGGACACTGTCCGAGGCCTGGTCCGGGAGGCAGTGGTCCGAACACACGAGGAGCCAGCACGAGGCCTTTCCTCGGAACGACGGAAGCAGGGAGTGAGGGATTTCTTCCTCCTTTCTCATCTCAGCTATAAGGAAGGCTGTCGCATGGACCCCAGCCTCGCACCTGTGGACCCCAGGCCGCCGTGCCCGCTCCTCGGTAGCTGTGCAACGTGCCTTACACGCAAGGCCGGCTGCTGTCTGCCCGAGAACAACCAATATTCTTTGTTTCTTGAAATTCTAAAAACCTTTGTTTCCTGAAATAAAAATGGTACTTGAGCTCCATAAGGATGGGAGAAAAGGGAAAAATTAAATTTAGATTGTGCCTTAAATCGGGTTTCCAAAGCCGACGATTGAACATCAGTCCTGTTCCCATAACCAGCCTGTAACTGCCATATTTAACGAGGAAGCAGCAGAAGCCTACTTTAAATGGAAAATTTCAAACACATCTAAAAGCAGAGAGCCCCGAACAACGACCCACAGTGGCACCGGAGCCCGCTCCTGGGCCCGGCAGCCTTTTCTGTGTGGTCTCCCATGCCAGCTCGCCCTTCCGGAGACCTAACACAGTGCGTGCTGGGACCACGAGCAACAAGGAGATGTACACCTGAACTGTGGAGAGGAGGCCTGCAGCCAGCCCGTGGCACGGGGGTTAGGTGGCTGGACCCCACAGGTCTGGCTGAAAGTTCGAGTCCTGAGTCCGGCGGCCGAGAAACATGCCGTGTGTGTGTGCACGCACACCCAAAACCCCACAGGAGGGGGAGATGGAGGAGGGGGCTTGCGGTGGGACATGCCCCATGCGGAGCTTTCCCACTGTCCCTTTCTCTCCCACCCTCACCCCTCAGCGTGTGGGCCCTCTGGCAAAATTTAAAGAGAGAGAGAGAGAGTAGATCCTAAGTGTTCGTAGCCCCACACCCAGTGGGAACTGCTGGCTGTTTCTCTCTGCAAAAATGTGTGACAACATCCGACAGCCGGTCTGTGAGCGCTGGCATGCTGACCACAGGACTGTGGCAATCCTTCCACGAGGTCTCGGACAGCTACCAGCACGTGCGGCCCCTGACTGCGTGGCCGCCAGCCGCACCTCCAGGGTGGGAGCCATACGGTGGGCGCACCAGGTCCACGGGCCTGAGCAGGAGCAAGGCGGCGTGTGTTGCCGACTCAGCCACCGACAGGCAGCGCACGAGGGGACTTCGCAAAGTCCACGGGAATGAGTGGCATGGGAAAACGCATGAATTCAAGTGATTTTTGTACCAAAATAAACTCACTTGATACCGTGTCTGCACAAAAGCCCTCGTAGTGCTCAGGTGCCGAGCACTTCTGTTGGATTTTTCATTTGCTTTCAGGCATGTTTACGTCTCAAATTTCATTTTCTCTGGAAAACAGTTTGGTCGTGTCTTAAAGCGTTCAACGCACTCTCCTCTTAACACGCACCTCAGCCCTTCGGCTCGCTGTGTATGTACTCAAGGGAGCAGAAGACGCGGCCGAGCACACACCGGGACGTGACGCTCACGGCAGCTTTCGCTGGGAGTCCCAAACTGCTACCACCCCAGACTCCTGGACACGTGATCTGCCTTACCCCACTACCAAGGCACAGGACGAGCGGTCACACGGTGATACAATGCACCTACTCAGAGAAGGAGGGACGCCGGTACGCATGTTACACGCAGGTGCATCTCAGCACGGCTGTTCCAAGTGAGAGAAGCCAGGAGGACAGGTTACATCTGTATGTTCCGTTTATAAGAGACCAGAAAACGAAGTGACCTCTGTGACAGAGAGCAGAGGTCGTGTGTGGACAAGGACCGGGAGGCCAGGCGGCAGGAATGGGAGAGACCAAGGGGCACAGGCCAATTGGCTTCACCAGTGGGACATTGCTACCGGGGTGAGCACACGTCAGAACCACCAGGCTGGAGGCCTGAAAACACATGCAGCTTAACGTATGCCACTTAGACTCAGTCAAAGCAGTTTTTATGACCAGTATGAGCTAGTTTCTTTTTCTATAGTCTCCTTCCACACACAGGAATTATGGGAGTCTGCTGAAAAGTAAGCCCCCAACTTCCTCTTTTTTAAAAAAATACAATTTATTTATAACTTTTTCTATGTGCTAGAAAGAGGGAGGGAGGAAGGGAGAACACCTTCAACAGGGTCTTCACGCCAAGTTCCAACTCGGCCGCCTCCAGGTGGTGGCTCACGCATGCCCCACACACTCAGGGAGGTCTCGGGATGTGAACCCAGGGCCCTCTTAGGACCCTCTCATGGGAGTGAGTGTTGCAGAGCATCAGGCCCTAGCACTGCCCCACCACCTAGCTCCCAAGTTCTTTTTCCTCTTTTATTGGTTCTGACTCAAAGGACAGGTTTGACCAGGAGTTAGAGTAATGGCTATGTTGCTGGACTCCCATGTGGTCTACCGCGGTTCGAGTCCCAGACAAGGTAGCTTAAAACTCACGCCAGGCGCGTGTGTGTGCGTGCCCAAGATCCCGAGAGGAGAAGGGAGGAGAGGGATTGTGGTGTGGCCATCCTCCCTGGGGAGTGATTTCTCGCTTTCTGTCTCTCTGTCTCTCTGTTTGGCGAGCGCACGTGCCCTGCAGCAAAAAAAAAAAGTCTTTAGGAGCCAGATGGTTTCTACGGCTCACGTAGGCACTGTGAGCAGGTCCCCGACAGATGCCGACGGGACAGTCGGGCACTAGCTGTTTACCTGCTGCCGACTCTCACAGGACCAGGGACTGCCCATCCTGCAGTAGGGCTTAGCGGCTGCCAGGCTAGTGTCTCTGGGTGGAAGGTGCTGGGGCGCTGAGCAGGGCACTCTGAGGCCGGCCCACATGGGAAGGCTCGGGCTCCTCCCCGAGAGTGACCCAGGCTGGCCAAGGCTGAGGGCCAGGTCACAACACCAGGACCCTGTCGGGGTGCCTCTCTGTCTCCCTCTCTTACGGGAGAAGTAAACAAAATGCAATGAAAACCAACAAGCGAACACGAAGCTCACGCTCCTGAGACTGTGGCTTAGTGGTCCAGAAAGAGCTCAGACAGGAAAGCAGCGGCTGGACCTCGGCGGACCACCCCGCTCGTGAGAGCTTCGCACGGTTTAAGCCGGGCTCCCTGGTGTCCTCGGTAAAAGAGGGTTTCTGACCAAACTGAACACGCTTCAAAACATTTGTAAATAGGGAACCAGCAGTTAGCGTAATGGCTGTGTCACTGGACTCCCATGTAGTCGACCGTGGTTCGAGTCCCAGACGAGGTGGCTTAAAACTCACGCCAGGTGCGTGTGCGTGCGTGCCCAAGATCCCGAGAGGAGAAGGGAGGAGAGGG
>NW_006204543.1:1369253-1387389 GCF_000334495.1 Tupaia belangeri chinensis
GGGGCGGGGGCCCTTCTAAAAAAAAAAAAAAAAAAAAAAAAAAAAAAAAAAAAAAACATTTGGAAATAACGCAGCACGAGTGGCTTTCGTGTTCCTCATCTCACGGAGACACAATTTTACGTGACGTACGTTAACTTTCGCGAACTGGACACCAGCACCGAGTTTCGGCACGTCCACACGGCACGTACCGGGAACGAGTGGTTCCGGGCACTGGCCGACACTGTCTGGCGCACCGCATGCCTGCTGCCCTGCTTCCTGTCTGGAACCGAGCCCCGCGGTCCGCGTCCCCTCCCATCGGGTCTCCACAGCCGCTCTCCGCAGCCCCGATCTTAAAACAGCACCAGCCTCAGCGCTGTCACGGCTCCCCCGTGTCAGGCCGAGACTCACTGAGTAATCGCTCCAGCACTTGGCGCCGCGTCCCCGACGGTTGTGGATACGTGAGCACATCTTTGCACGGCTGCAGTTAAAGGAACCACTCAGCACTTGGCTCAGTCCCCTCGGTCCCCTGTTCTGCCACGAATGGAGCAATGACATGTAGGATGCACGAGCAGCGTGGAACGCCGGGGCGCCATGACGGGGCCCGCCACGGTTCACGCGGGGCCTGTGCCTCAAAGCGCACTGACAACAGCGTTTCAGGGGATGGACGCACCCCCAACACATTTTTTTAGATGACATTTATCTGCTCTTCAAAAATTAAAATGTTGAAATGAATTAAAATTAAAGCACTCAAAAATTAAAATCCTGAAAAACCTTTTTTGAGACGTTTTTGCTACAGGGTGTGTGCACTCGCCAGAGAGACAGACAGACAGAAAGCGAGAACTCACCCCCTGGGGGGATGGCCACGCCGCGATCCCTTCTCCTCCGTTCTCCTCTCGGGATCTTGGGCATGTACGCACACGTGCCCGGCGTGAGTTTAAGCCACCAGGTCCAGGACTTGAACTGCGGTCAACTACATGGGAGTCCAGCGACATAGCCATTACACTAACTGCTGGTCCCCTGAAAATATTTTTTTTTGTCAGATTTTTGCTATAGGGCATGTTTTCTCGCCAGAGAGACAGAGACAGAAAGCAAGAAACAACACTCAGGAGGCATGGCCATGCCACAGACCCTTCCCCTCCATTCTCCTCTCGGGATTTTGGGCATGCACGCACACGTACCCAGCATGATTTTAAGCCACTGGGTCCGGGACTCAAAGCATGGTCGACTACTTGGGAGTCCAACAACGTAAACTTTATGCCATCTGCTGGTCCCGAAAACATTCTTTATAACTGAGGAAAATTAGTAAATTCTCTCTGTCCATGGGAAACTTGCAACAGGAGGGAAGGAGTGCACCAATTAAGGAAGAGGAGCCTCCAGTCAGGGAGACGCCAACATGAAGCTGGACTGGGAGCTCAGGGCTGTCAGGAGGGAGTGCCCACCCTGCAGGGAGGTCTCCAGAAACAAGCCCAGAACTACGCCTTGTGGGCCGGCCTCACACGACCGCTGCATGCCACCTGGTCCCTATGCCTGGCTTTCTAGGGCCGGGAACTGAACCCAGGCCTCTGCATGACCTCGGCCTACCCAGCAGCAGCAGCCAGCATGCAAGGCACAGCTGGGCCCGGTTCTTGCCCTAGGCATGTGGGTTTGTCTGAGACAGACAGACAGAAAGTGCAAAATCAGCCCCCAGGGGAAGGGCCATGCCGTCATCCCTTCTCCTCCACTCTCGTCCTGGGATTTTGGACACGCACACACATGCACTGGCATGATTCTTAAACCACCAGGTCCAGGACTTGAACTGCGGTCAGCCATGTGGGAGTCCATCTTAACCACTAAGCCAGCTGCTGGCTTCCCCAGGGTTCCTTTGCAAACTCATCCAGACACTCAGCGAACACAGCAACATTAGCCACTCTGCACGCAATGCCAGAGCTTAAGCATTCAGGCAGGAGCCCTCCACAGTCGCTGTCCTCGAAGAACCGATGGCCGCCACAGATAAATATTTACACACCTGCCCCAAGAGAAACGGGGAACAGGGATTTTGAGAGGTGGGGCCTGCCGGCTGCCTCGGCAGAGCGCGCGAACCCCGGGCCCCCTGAGTCCTCTCGCTAGAACGAGGAGGGGGCCCCGTAAGCAGAGGAGATGGAGCTGGCCGCTGTGGGGCAGGGTTTGTCTATCGACCATCGGGCAGTGAGGTCACCACAGCGGCCAGGGGCTTCCCTTCAGGGAGAGCAGAGGCTAAACCACAGTGCGTTGTGGCCCCCGCACTTGTTAACGAGCATCTTCCTTCCTGCGGGGAGAGAGACAGAGAGGAGGGGGAGAGAGAGGGAGGGGGCCCTGACAGGTCCTCATCTCAAGGCCGCCCCAGCCTGGGCCAGCCTGGATCACGGGCAGGCGCTGCTGGCATGGAGCCAGGACCGGGTGGGTGAGCTGTGCCAGCACTGGCCCTCGAGGCCCGTTTTCCAGGCCACCTGTCAAACGTGCTGGAGCTATAACGTGTAAGCCCACAAATCCACGTTAGCAGGCGGTGCTTGAGTCAAGAGCTGCACCCCCTGCACTCGGCCTCATTCATTTTCTACAGAGTCTGGCCCATGCCGCAGCGTGCAGCTCGTACCGATGTGCCTGGGCCATCGTTTAAGTCAGACGACCCGCCGCCTTATTACCCCAGGGCCGAAGGCGTGCCTGTGGACCAAGGTGAGGACATGTTATGAACCTGAGTTCACCTCGGTGCTAATAAACCCCCCCTTGGAAGGGTTTAAAAACCAACGTGTAGGGGCCAGCAGATGGCGAGGTGGTTACGTGCTGGACTCCCACATGGCCAACTGCCCTTCGAGTACCGGCCCAGCGGTTCTGAACTCACACCAGGTGCGTGTGCATCCCTGCCCAAGATCCCGGGAGGAGGACAGAGCAGAAACGATTGCAGCACAGGTGCCCCCTGGGGGGCGGGGCTATTTCCTGCTCACTGTCTCTGTCTCTTTCCATCTCTCCAGCAAGCACATGTGCCCTAGGGCACACGCAAACAAAAACCACGTAGTCATTCGGCGTGGACACGACGGTGCTGTATGTGAGGGCGCTCGGCGAGCTGGCGTCCAGCAGGCCCCTGGGTCTGTCCGCACTGACAGACGCCGTCCGGCCAGGCGCCGGCTCCTCCCGCCAGCCACCTGCAGTGCATGGGGGTCAGGCGAGTCGGCCAACGGCGAACAACGGGGAAAGCCAGAGGTCGATCTCCGAAGGTGGAAACGACAGCTCTGAAGGAAGTCGACACTGAGTTACGGCGACGCCCGCCTCCCCGGGGATGGCGCTGCTCCTCTCAGAGACATGCTATTCTGGGAAAGTGGTCAGTCCCCGTTTCTAAATCAGGAGCGCAGGCGTGTGAGGTCAGAAGGGCCTGGCTCTCATCCCTCTGCCCTCCTGCGTTCGGGTTGTGGGCAGCCCCTCTGCCGCTGCTTTGCTTTCAGGAAGGTGCATGATGATACCATGGATAGGAGTCCCCGTTCTCTACTCTGACAGTGACATGCTCTTTTCTCTCCGAGCTGCCTGGGGCAGGCTGTCGGGAGACAAAGGCTGTGGAGGAACAAGGAGAAAAGCCGCTTCTACCCGGTCTCGAACCTTGCCCTCTGTTTTCTTCCTGCTCCTCCCGCTGTGACAGGAAAAGACTCTCCGCTTCCTGCCGGCACCTTGACAGGGGTTTCCACAGAACACGGGGTGTGCACACCGATTCCAAAGGACCGCCAGACAGCCTGGGAGGCGCCCTGGCTGGCTGCTCTCACGGGAGGCTCCTCTTGACCTGCCTGTCACCCAGGGGACGTCTGTGCAGGAGGCCACCTCCCTGCCCCATGGCAGCTGCATGTGGGCCACCCCTCCTGTGCCCAGGCTTTCCGTCACTCCTGGTTCGGTTGGAGAAGGGGCAAATCCCCCTCCTTTGGGATGGGAGGTGACACCAGCCCCTACAGAGAAGCTCTGAGGCTCTTACCTAAGAGAGGATGATCGCACCACGGTTTTGTTTTCTTTTAAAGAATTATTCATTTAATTTTATTTGTTAGTATCCTTTGGTTTGACCAGAGAGCGACAGAGAAGGAGAGAGAGAGAAAGCTCCCTGGTCTGGGACTTGAACTGTGGTCAGCCATGTCAGAGTCTGGTGCCTTCATCGCCACACCACCTGCTGGCCCTGACACTGTTCTTTTTAAAACCTGACTCTGCTAATTCAACGCTGAGATGGTAAGAGGGTTTAGTAAACCACCACTGCCCTTTTCAAAAGCCAAACAACCACTCAACAACACGGCGAAGCACAGGTTTCGTATTTTCCCGAGAAAGAGCCGACGCAGGAGGACAAACGCTTCCTTTCTGTGCAGTCAGCACAACCCGGGGCTGTGCCTGCACATGTACCCCATTTCGAGCACTGCCCCCGCACACAGCGTATCCTACTGCAGCACGCCCCGCTTCCCGCCTGCGCTTCCCTGGGTCCGTCTCCACGTGAAGGACCTTGTCTCTGAGCTGCTGGCGGAGGCGGCGACCCCGAGGGTTTACAATGTGCAGACTGCAGTTTCTGTCCTTAGATCAGGACCGCTCAGGGACCGGCAGATGGCGTGCGGGCTACGTCGCTGGACTCCCTCGTGGTTGACCGTGGGTTGAGTGCCAGATCCGGGGTCTTAAAACTCACACCAAGTGTGCGTGCGTGGCCAAGATCCCGAGAGGAGAAGGGATTGCGGTGTGGCTATCCCGCTGCGGGGTGATTTCTTGCTTTCTGTTTCTCTGTCCCTCTCTGTCTCTCCAGCAACTGCACGTGCCCTATAGCAAAAACCTCTCAAAAAGAAAAAAAAGACAAGACAGGTGCATTTAGCAGTGACGATGCGTAAGCAGCAGAGTCTCCCAGGCTGAGCTGCGGGGCGTGGAGGTGACGCTCCCAACCTAGCAGCTCCAAGCACTGGGTTTATTTCCGGGGTGCCACCGATGCCGGCTGCGGCCAGTGGGCAGGAGAACTCGGACTCCGGTCACCGGGCTGCGGGTCGGCAGGACAGTCACCCTCTCTACGTGGTGTGGTCCAGCACTGTGGCCAGGCGGCTCTGGGAGGGCCCCCCGAGAACCGAGTTCCCCATTCGTTTGTGTCCCTCACCCCGCTCTCCAAGGGCGCGGGATGGGCTAGTCATGGGCTCAGAAGTGTCAGGCAGCCCTTTGCACACGTGGGCACTCCACGTGGGGTGGCGGGGTGAGTGCCACGGGAGGTGCCTCCCAGGTCCGAGCCTCGGCTGAGGATGCTCGAAGGGCACCGGGGTGGGGGGAGCTCCAGGAAAGAGCAGCTGAGAGGGTGACGGGGGTGATTTCTTGCTTTCTGTTTCTCTGTCCCTCTCTGTCTCTCCAGCAACTGCACGTGCCCTATAGCAAAAACCTCTCAAAAAGAAAAAAAAGACAAGACAGGTGCATTTAGCAGTGACGATGCGTAAGCAGCAGAGTCTCCCAGGCTGAGCTGCGGGGCGTGGAGGTGACGCTCCCAACCTAGCAGCTCCAAGCACTGGGTTTATTTCCGGGGTGCCACCGATGCCGGCTGCGGCCAGTGGGCAGGAGAACTCGGACTCCGGTCACCGGGCTGCGGGTCGGCAGGACAGTCACCCTCTCTACGTGGTGTGGTCCAGCACTGTGGCCAGGCGGCTCTGGGAGGGCCCCCCGAGAACCGAGTTCCCCATTCGTTTGTGTCCCTCACCCCGCTCTCCAAGGGCGCGGGATGGGCTAGTCATGGGCTCAGAAGTGTCAGGCAGCCCTTTGCACACGTGGGCACTCCACGTGGGGTGGCGGGGTGAGTGCCACGGGAGGTGCCTCCCAGGTCCGAGCCTCGGCTGAGGATGCTCGAAGGGCACCGGGGTGGGGGGAGCTCCAGGAAAGAGCAGCTGAGAGGGTGACGCTGCAGGTAGGGACAGCACGTGGCGGCGACCCCCACCTGGGGCGTTAGGCCACACGGCGCACGCAAGATCTGTGCGTCTACCTCAGGAGAGCGCGCCGAGGCCTGGCAGAAGTGGGAAGGGGCCGATAAGGGCAGACAGGCGTCCCGCGGACCACGAGGCCTCTCCCTCCCGTTCAGACAAAGGCGAGGGTAGCAGGCGGCTGTCCCCACGGCAGCCCGCGGAGTCTCAGGTAACTGTGAGGACGCGCTCCTGTTAAGATGCGTCCTCGGGGCTGGACAGCGGCTCAGTGAGAGTGCAGTGCCTGTGGGCTGACGCAAGGGGAAGGGTCCAGGTCCGAGCCCGGAGACGTCGGTGCGTGCTGAGGCTGGCTCAGGCCGGGAGTGGACTCCGGCATGAGACTGTCTCTCCGTCCGCAGCTCTCGCTGTGGGGGAAATAAACTGTCTACACACGTCCCTGCCTCTGGAGCCTCTCGCATGCATTTGCGTCTTGGAGCAGGTCCCTGCATAAACAGCGCAGCAGAGGCAAAGAACACGAGCGAAGGTCAGAACGGCGCCCGGCACGGCGGGCGCCCCGGTCAAGGGAGACGTCACGAAGGAAGCCTCTGCATTTAAAGCCGGGAAACACCGAACGCACGAAGCCTTGTATGCACGGAAGTACCAGAGTAAACACCCCTCCTGTCCGCTCCGCACAGACACTCGGGCACAGCGGGACCCGACGAGCCCGGGTGCAGTGCCCGCAGTGTCTTCTGGACCCGACGGCTCTGCTCGTCAGAACTGACTGGCACAGTGTGGGAGGTTAATCGCTTCACTGATATGAATCCCGTTTTTAAAAGAGCAAGAGGGAAAACTGCAGCTCCGGATCCCCTAAAATGATCATTTTAATGGTGCCATGTTATTTTCCAAAGTCTATTCTTACATTACTTTGGGGAAAGTAACTTATTCATAACGAAGTCAGTACGATTTGTTCTTTGCTTACCGGGAGTAGAAATAAGCATAGATTGTAAAAAAAAAAAAAAAAAAAAAAAAAAAGCAGGTCCCAAGAAAAAGTTTCATTGCTCCAAAGTCACCTCAGGCCTCTGAGGACACTGCCAGGGTGATTCTGGTGCTAGGGCCTCTGAGGCCACTGCGAGGCTCCTCAGGAAGTGCCCAAGGTGGAGGCTGGCGAGCTGCAGCAGTGGGGAGGCAGTGCCAGGTGACCCACAGCCCCTGCCAAACCATGGGCTGAAGGGCAGCGGCTCAAAAAAAAGGGGCAGGTGGGCACGAGGTTAGAGAAGGGGCCAGACAGGGCCTGCAGGCCGCAAGCCTGAGCCAGGAGCTTGGTTCGGTCCCCCTACGAGACTCCGGTCGCTGAGCGCTTTCCCTGGGCAGTGCCCTGAGTGAGGGGGTCGTTGTGACGGCGGTGGCTTACGGTGAGCATGCAGTGCACCAGCCCCCCAGTGAGTCGCGTTGGCTGTTGGCAGCGGTGCCGTGCTGAGAGGCCTGCTCGTAACCCCTCTCCACGGGAGAGCCGAGCCGCAGAGGTGGAGCTTTGCTGGAGATGGCACAGGTGAGCGGGCAGAGGGGCACCGGGAAGACGCATGTGCAGGCATGTATGGCCAGGCTGCCACCGACCACGCACACAGGCTGCGGAGTGCAGTGGGCGTGGAAGGGTGCAGCCACCACTGCTGAAAACACACCTCACAAGCGAGACTCAGCCGCCTGAGGTAAGTTGGGGGCCCGGACACCGCGGTGCACTGCCGCTCAGGTCCTGCCCTGCCAGCAGGTTAGGGAAGGGGGCTGTGGGGCCATGCAGGGCACCCGAGATTCGTGCCAACAAGACACCCAGCGTCAGAGGGCAGCCCTGCACTGGGGCCTCCTTCCACACGGAGCGGCACTCAGAGTGCCACTGGAGACCTGGCCCAGGCACCGAAGCGCCCTGAAGAAGCATGCCCTGGTGGGAGCTCTGGGTCCACCTGTCTGTCTTCCAGCTACGGGGATCCCCTGAGTCTACGTGGCAGCACAGAGACCTGCCTGGTGGCCCAGGAGGGTGGAGGGACAACTGGTGAGTCGGTCCCACACGGGCTGGGGGCTTGAATCAAAGGAGACAAGACCCACGACCTCGGGAGCAGAGGGAAGTTGGAACGGACACCAGAACCGATCTGGGGGCGCAGAGGGAGGCTAGACCTAACAGGGGACCCCACCTCACTGGTCTGGGCCCCACGGGTCTCCGAAATCGCTCGCTCACCAACCGCCTAAGCAGGATGTGTGTGTGTAACCTCGTGTGCATGTGTGCACGCGTGCGTGTGTGTGCATTTCCTAACTCAGAGACTGTCCGTAGCCACTTCAGGGTGATCCCAGGAGACGAGGGCAGAGCAATAAAGTCACTAAACTCTGCAAGATGGAGGATGATCGGAGGACCTGCTATTTCTGGGTTGACCTGCAGAGTAAACAAAACAGAAACCAAACATGGTATGTGCAACCTTGCAGGAAAAGTGTTTTCTCAAGAGAATTTCGGTCTAATTTTGCAGCAAGACCAGTGCAGTGGGAAGGCCTGACTCACTCTGGCAAGCGTGCGAGCCGGGCTCTGAAGGCCTTTGCAGTTTGCGTCCTCCTAATTAAAGACATCACAGAGACGCACCTTCCTGTGCACACAGCACATGCCCCAGAGCCAAGGACAGAGACTGGGCGGTCGCATTTATTAAATCGTGTGAAAATGGTGCCGTTAGAGTTTATAAGGAGAGAAAAAGATATTTGGGAACAGCAGCAGGTGGCATAATGGTTACGTCGCTGGACTCCCATGTAGTTGACCGCGGTTCAAAGCCCAGAGCCGGTGGCTTAAAACTTACACCAGGCATGTGTGCATGCATGCCCAAGATTCCGAGAGGAGACTGGAGAAGAAGGAATTGTGGTGCAGCCATCTGCCCTGGGTGGTGATTTCTCACTTTCTGTCTGTCTGTCTCTCTGGAGAGCACATGCACCTGATAACAAAAATCTCTCTCTCTGAAAAAAAAAAAAAAAAAAAAAAAAAGGTGGGGACATGTAATGGCTATGTCACTGGACTCCCATGTAGTCAACCGTGGTTCGAGTCCTGGACCCGGTGGCTTAAACTCACACTGGGTGCATGTGTGTGCCCAAGATACCGAGAGGAGAATGAAGGAGAGGGGATTGCGGCATGGCCCACCCCCTAGGGGGTGATTTCTTGCTTTCTCTCTCTCTCTGTCTCTCTCCGTCTTTCTGGCAAGCACATGTACCCTATAGCAAAAACCTCTAAAAAAACAAAACAAAACAAACAAAAAAACACTGGTAATAGAACGCTGCTTTGATTCCTCACCGGCAGTGTTGCTGACCATGCTAAGTCGGCTCTCATTTTTAAGGGGTGCCTTTCCAGGGAAGGGTTGAGCGTGCCATTTACGCCCTCCGTGTGCCAGACAGGCAGGGAGAGGGCAGCCCCAGCAGGTCTCAGTGCTGCGACCGTCCCAGCCACAGCCAGTCACAGATCTCGGGCGGGCGGGGTCTCGGGACTTGAACTGGGAACTTCCCCACATGGGGCTGCCTCACGCAGTATTGCCTTTCACTGCCGTACCACAGTCGGCTCGGCATGGATGAGTGGGCACACGGAGACGCCCTAGGTGCCTTCTGCCCGATGCACCCTGGGTGGTGCGGCCCCGCGGGCCCGAGGCCTGAGAGCCTGTCCCTGTGCTTCTGGCTGCGTGCGGAGGAGCAGAGGGCTGAAAGGGGCTGGCTCCACCCACGCGACAGAAAATCCACAGAGACTTCCAGGGGGAAGCCGCTGGCTGCCGACCTGGAGGGTGGTCACCTCTGGCCTCTGGGAGGCTTTTCCTTCGTGAGCCCTGAGCCCTGAGCCACCGCGGCAGCTCTGGGGTAACCTTGGCCGCGTGGAGCGGGGACCCGCCAGGTGGGGGAGCCACAGCGGTGGAAGGCTCTGGTGGACTCTCAGAGAAGGCATAGGCTTTTCAGAAAGAGCACCTCCGGGCTAAAGCAGACAATTCGAACTATAAACAACTCACGCTGGAGTCGGAATGCAGCCCAAAGAACCCAATAAGTACTAAAAACACACTACTAATATAAATAATTGAATGAGTAAATATGGGGAAGAGGAGACATTTCCTGAGGGAAGAATTTTAATTAATAAACATAGGAGAAATGCAGGAAGCAGAAAACCCTCATTAGAACAGCGCAACAATTACTGGGAGGGTGAATGTTGGCATCAGCGGGTGAAGGTATTTAAAAAGGAGACGGAAGAGTTTCTGCACAGTCCAAAGGGTATGCCCCAAAGATCAGCCAGCCACAGTTTCTGCTAGTGACACCGCACGGCGACACTGCTGGGCACGGTTTCAGCCCCAGTGGGCGTCCCTGCTAGGGCCTGATCAACACTGTGCTCCCCCATTCCGTGCCTGAGAAGGTGCTCTGCCTCTGTGGGCCCCTCACCTGCAGGACCTGGGGCCGGGGTCAGCGCCGGCCCGAGGGTGACAAGGGCCCCAGGGTGAGCCCCTCGGAGAACCACTGCTCTGGGTGGGCCCTAGGCAGAGACGATGCTCACGTTTTGATGAAAGGAGCGGAAGGACAATGGCAAAGCGCACACCTGTAACCTACAAGGGCTGGCAGAGCTCCTATGGGCCAGGGGGACCCGGCAGTTTGGGCCACCCCACGGGAAGGCAGTTTAGCCCAGTCCGCATTACCCACGCTGGCGCCACATCGGGGCGGGGGCTCTCCCGGCCTGCGACCTCTTCTGCACCAGCTGTGACCTCGCTGCTGCTGCTGCCCAGTGCCTGCAGGCCGTGCACCCGCTGTCCCTGCCATACCACCCTCCTGTCCTCTCTCCCCTCCTCTCCCACACGGCCGTGGCCAGCCAATGCCGGGTGCGGCTTCGTCTCCTCTCAGGGCAGGGGGCCTGGTCGCCCTGCCAGGCGGCTTCAGCCTTGGCCCCTGGACCGCCAAGCAGCGGCATCTGTATCCATGACAACGGCACCCACACGGCCCTCGGCGCCTGCGTGGTAGCCAAGCCTCCCCACTCCTTTTTCTAGGAACCACGTGACCCTCGCTGCCAGAGACAATGGGGACTGGCTCGAGGCTAACTAGCTCTACTCCGAGCTTTTTATCCGAATCCAACTCCCATCTTTATTTATAACAAAACAAGGGGGAAGAACGGGAGGAAGGACAGAGGAAGGAAGGAGGGGGAGCGAGGGAGAGGGAGCCTCTCCTCTGCTTCGGTTCAAAGCCTCCCCAGTGGCTTTCTGGGAGAGAAATACGGAATGTGTGGTCTTGGTGGACTCATGGTGGCTCCCACTCAGGAGAATCCATGGAAATGGGCCAGCCAGTGGCGTGGGGCTAAGGCAGCTGGAGCCCACGTGGCTGACTGTGTGGTTCGAGTCCTGGACCAGCAGCCTGAGCTGTGTGCGTGCCCGGAATCCCAAGAGGAGGGTGAAGGAGAAGGGATCGTGTGACCATCAACCACGGGGTGCTTTCCCTGTCCCCAGCGAGGAGGGTGAAGGAGGGGGATCGTGTGACCATCAACCACGGGGTGCTTTCCCTGTCCCCAGCTAACACAAGCCCTCTGCAGACGTTTGAAATCAATGGAGACGTCAAGGTCTAACAGGGCCACGAGCTCTCGCGGTGGAACCGGCCCTGCCGGTCTTTCCTAGGGTGTCCTGCATCTCCCTGCTACCTACACACACCTGCCATGTGCCCCCGCTACGCCAGCACTACCCTGCCCCGGCCAGCCCTGCACGCTTGCCTGAGAGGAGGCAGGAGGGCTGGACAGGGAGGCGGCGCTGCGCTGGGCGAGCTATACTAGTAAATCGGTCACCTACTTCTTTTTTAAAAATAATGACTTAATTTAATTATTACTATTTGTTTAATTTGACCAGAGAGAAACAGAGAGAGGGAAAGGGAAAGCAAGAAAGCAAGCCACCAAGTCCAGGACTTGAACCGTGGTTCACTGCGTGGGAGTCCAGCGCCTTAACCACCAGGCCACCTATCCTTGTGCAGAGGAGTGGCCAGTTTCCATCATGCTGTCCGGCGTACAACGAGCTCTGGAACATCACGGCCTGTCATGCATTTTGGCCGCGCTCTCCAGCCCCGCGTCTCTGAGAGCCTGGTGTGTGTAAGGGAGACACAGCTTCTCGTAACCCTCCACACCTGCAGCTGCGCTCCCGTCAGCCTCGGGCGCGGCTCAGAGCGCGACTGACGTTGACCACGCATTCCGCGGCCACAGAGATTTAAACGGGATTTAGTTCACCGTGACGGCAGGCCCAGCGGGACCTTTCCTGAGCAACAGCGGTGGGCATTTTGTGGTTGCATCTAATCGATGTCCGCTATGAAAATGAAATACGTAATTTGGAAAACGACTTTCGCCGAGAAAACGTGTCTGTGGTTTACGTCTGCGCTCCTCGGACACCGCGTGGCTGTCGCGCAGCCGGGAGTGCACGAGGGCTGACAGTGCTCGGAGGTGTGTGCACGGGAGCACGGGGCTGTGAGTGCGGACAGGCGGCACTGTCATTCTCCACTGTGCGTAAACATTTATAGGCCTGCCTGACACCCATTCGGAATTCCAGATCGCTACAGGGGACCTAGCTTCAGAGGCTCGCTTCCTGCTCACATAAATAAAATTTCTTTACTCACATCTTTGCCAGGCTACTTACTCATCCTTCATCACTCCACCGAGGCAGAGCGGGTGAAATGCTAAGATCTGTGTCTCTCTCCTCAGTGGACGGGTGGTGTTTCACACGATACGGACTGGAGCTTGCTGTGGTGCGCTGCGCTATCGAGGAGGCAGGTATGAGCCACGTCTGTGCCCGCTTTACTTCCTAAGCCTGGGCCTGGCCCCGTTAGGACCTGCCTCGGCCTCCCTCCGGGAACCACAGGTGTGTGCCGCCGTGCCCACGTTTATTTTCTTTTACGTTTTATTCACGAGTGTGTGTGCACGAGAGACCGGAGACCCTGCCGAGGGTTTGCCACGCTCATCTTCCCAGCCCCAGCTGTGGGCAGCCTGGGTGCACAGACAGTGGGCGTGTTTCAGGTCACCCTGGAGCCCAACCCACGGAGGGCCACGTGGCTTCCAGCACTGTGGTTCATGCGCCACCAGCGGCACCAGCAGACAGGGCCTAACATTTACGGGTGCCTGGTCTCTGCCGTCCTAGGAAGTTTTCCTTAAGGACTGATTAAACGGGGAGCTACAGGGCCGTGGGTGGTGTGGGGTGACGGCGCTGGATCCCACGTGGTGGCTGTGCCCCAGCTCGAAGATCATGCAGGCCCACGAGCCTGCATGCCCAAATCCCAGGAGATGAGCAGAGACGGGATTGTCCTGGCTGTCTCCCCGGGGGAGTGTCCTCTCACTCGTTTCCTCTCTGTCTCTGTCCAGAGAGCTCGTGTGCCCCATAGCAAAACTGGAAAAAATAAGGGTGGGGTTCAGTGGCTCCACGTAACGTAACACTCACAGGGTCGGCCCTGGCTTCCTGGCAGACCCCTCCCTAACTACGCACACACGTGCCCACGACTGGGCTGACATGGCCGGTGGGTCGGTGCTGAGAGCCAGTCAGGGTGCTTATCTCTTGCTTCTATGTCACTCATGAAAGAAACACATTTTTAAAGAGATTTGTGCTATAGGGTGCACGGCTTGCTGGAGAGGCAGAGAGACAGAGAGAGGGAGAGAGGGAGACTGAGAAATCACCCCCAGGGGGTGTGGCCATGCTGCAATCCATTCTCCTTCACTCCCCTTTCAGGATTTTGGGCACACACACACATCAGGCCACGAGGCCAGTGTGATTTTCAAGCTGCTGGGTCCAGGACTTGAACTGCAACGGGCCACATGGGAGTCCAGCACCTTAACTACTATGTAGCTGCTGTTCCTGAATTAATGTGCTTTGAAATAATTATTTAATTTTACTTATCATTGCTAATTTTTAATTGGCTACAAGGCATGTGTGCTCACCAGAGAGGGACAGAGAGAGAGAAGGTGAGAAAGCGAGCTGCCAAGTCCGAGACTTGAACCATGGTCAGCCATCCTCCTTCCATATTTATCTTTAAAAAAATTGTGTCTTGGGCCAGCAGGTGGCCTGGCTGTCACACACCAAACCTCTGTGCCTTCACTCTGGTCCCTGTTACGGTGACTGCATCTTTTTTTTTTAAAGAGAGGTTTTTGCTATAGGGCACATGAGCTTGCCAGAGAGAGAGAGACAGACAGTGAGAAATCACGCCCCAGAGGGGATGGCCACGCCGCAATCCTTTCTCCTCTACTTTCCTCTCGGGATTTTAGGCATGCACACACATGCGCGGGGCATGATTTTCAAGCCACCGGTTCGGGACTCGAACCGCATAGCCAGCCGTGTGGGAGTCCAGCGCCTTAACCACCAAGGCACCTGCTGGCCCCTGTGAGTAGCTTTATAGCAGTGTGTACCTACTCCCGACCGAACTGGCTGGTGGAAACCCAGCTCAGGTCCTCTGAACTAATGACTGAATTTCAAAACAGCACGAACCACACCAAAATGTACCGCAGAGCGGAGCATCCTAGGGTCACACCCCAGGCCTCCTGGAGGGCAGAGGGTCAGGGCCAGTGGCACAGCGGTGACACACCTGCCCCCGGGGAAGGTCCTAGAGTCACATCCCAGGCCTCCCGGAGGGCAGAGGATCAGCCGACCCTGGGGTGGACAGCGGCCGGAAGACCTCACTGGACACGCCTCCCTCCCTGCCTTCCTCCCTCCCTGTCTTTCATGGAAGAAAGAAAGAAGTTTACGGGGCCAGACGGTGGCACAGCAGTGAAACGTGGCTCTGCTTGAGGCCTGCCCACGGGCAGGGCTGTGAGGAGGTTTGCAGACCCCCCAATGCTGGGCTCTCATGTGCCATGACCTGGGGCCGGTTGAGGCTGGGGGTGAGCAGCAGCACTGGGACCCTGTGGGGGTGCCATCTCTCCATCTACTCTCTCTCTCATTCATGGAAGAAATAAATAATTTTTAAAAAAGACAAGAAACAAATTACAACAAAGATACATGTGATGTTTTCTCCCCAATTCCCCATGACCGTGAATAAGAATATTTTTCTCATACACACTGCCAAGATTCAAACCGTCCTCCTATCTCTTACGGTAACTCAAAGTTCACGAGTCACCCGGCCTGTAACACCCTGGCGCGTGGGAGGAGCGTGTGTTCTTCTGTCAACGTCAGCTCGCTGCGCTGTCACACCAGAGCCTCTATCTGGCCGAGTGGTCTGGAGGGACCGGAGCCATCTCACGCAGTGACAGAAGGGCCAGATTCAGTCCATAAACAACTCGCTAGCACAGGTTTTACTCCTTTAAATATTCATTCGGGATGAGTCACATCTCAGGGTCTGTCTCCTACGTTATTTCTAAATGCACGAAACAATCGATTGGTTACTGGAGCCGGCTCGACGGCCTGGCCGGCGGGGTTCTCCACTCCCAGCTCCAGGCTTCTCCTGGGGACCGAGCCCAGCCGCCCCCTCCTGACCCAGGAGCAAACACAGGCCTGCACTGTCCCGGGGTATCCGGAAGCCTGCCCCTGACAGGAGGCCCATTTCCCCGACCCGCGAGCACACTGAGGATGCACGTGGTTCAGGACGCGGGGGAGCCTGGGCGTGGAGGGTTGCCACGTGGGCTTCCCCGCGGACGGGCTGAGTGTCGGGATCTCTTACCCTCGCACTCCCAGCCGTTCTAGCGCAGGCCAGTGGATGGAGGTCCAGTCGATGCGACAGCCCTAACGAGCTCCTGGAAACGCCAGTAACGATGATCTCTTATATCTTATCAGTCCCTCCCAATGGCTGTGAGAGGGCGCTGTCACAGGGCCCTACAGCAAAAGCAGCCACGTGCAACGTGACGTGTCCTGCTCACGTCGCAGGGAAACGGCAAGGCGAGGGCAGGGTGAGACACCCGGAGCCCACCAGAACTTCTCTTTAAAAACAAACTCGTATTTCCAAGACCTATGAGCCGCTCTGAGCTGGCGGTGGCCATGTCGACTCCACAGAGCGAGATGGGAGGAACTCCACCTGCTGTTCCAGGCCAGGCAGAGGGCAGGGCTTTCATCTGCACTCACTGTTTTTTAGAGGTTTTTCCTCTAAAATCCCTCCCTGAGGGGACAGTCACCGCAATCCCTTCTCCTCCACTCTCCTCTCAGGATCTCGGGCATGTGCACGCACATGTGCCCAGTCTGAGTTTTAGGATGCTGGGTCTGGGACTCGAACCATGCCTGACGACGTGGGAGTCCAGGACATAACCATTATGCCATCTGGTGGCTGCACCCGTTTTAAACACAGGTAGGCTCCCGCCTGACAACCAAGCTCCTGCTTCCCAGGCTTGCGTTTCTATCCAGAACTGCAGAGCCAGAAAAGCCCCAGAGCACGCTCAGAAGGTGGGCCAAGCAGCAGAGCGCATGACCAGGGCCGGGTGGGGTGGGTCAGCGCTTCCTGCTCTGCCCCAGGCTCCTGCTTCTTCCAAGTCTTTCCCACCACGCGGTGCACAGTCCCGAGAGCAGGGTCAGTAATGGGGAAATGCCATTTCTAAGGCCTGCCCTGGCCGAGCCTGCACTGTCCTCCAGCCCGACCCACACCACGCCCGCCAGGAGCCGGACAAGAGGCACCATCACTCCTAGTGGGTGGCTTGCCGGAGGCAGGTACCCCAGCCTGTCCCACTGGGTGGGCTCCTCTCCGAGCAATGCCTGTCTGCTTTCTCTCTCTACACATTTAGTTTCAGAGTTTCCATCGCCCACACCAGCAGACAGAGCGGGTTATGCAGCACAGAGCTGGGAGAGGTCACCTCTTGCACATGCTCCTGACCACATAACGTGTCAGAGCCAGTGTAGACCGAGGCCGGCAGCTTGCAGGATCCCATTGGAAAGCAGCCACGTAGCCGAGGGTTCAAAGCACACACCTCTGTCGTACCTGACAGTCAGGCCTGCAGTGCTGAACGCCCCCTCAGCCTCGTCACACACCACCCTGGTCCCAAAGAGGATCCCTCAGCAGAGGCCCCCAAGGAGCCGGGTGCCCAGCACTGCCCCGGCCCTGCGGGAGCACATCTCCACGGCCACACCGCTCCTCCGGAAGCACGTGCCCTCAGTCCCTCACATGCTCTTGCCACGCTCGGGGCATTCAAAATCCCAGTGCTTCCAGTTCAGGCCTGTCCTCCAACGACAATGCCCACCGCCCCGCCAGGCCTGCTTCCTCCACACACCTACGGCCCCTCGGAGTCTGACAGGTTAGGTCCCCGCGGAAAACACTCAGAAACTAGCAATTTGGTGTCTGCAATTTCTGCACAGAATAAGTGGCCAACTTCAGGAAGCTTCCTGTATAATTCACAGCGCCGACGTTTCAACGAGGTGGTACAATGTGTCTTTGTTACCTTTTAAACAAGTGTATTTATTCCCAAAGGGAGAGAGACAGAGCAGAGAGACAGAAGGACAGCTCCCCTGACAGTGTCTTGATCCACTCCCACTTCCTCCATCCAGCGTCCCGGGTACACGTACTCTAGATGTACTCACGGGGTCCCTGGACTTGACCACGCCCTGCCCACGCGGGCTCACCTCACAGAGCAACGCGTTTGACTGCTATGCCACCCATGTGCCCCTTCAGTACCGTTTCAGGGAGGGCTGTCCAGGCCACGCCCGGGAGAGAGGACGCTGGGAGAGGCGCACAGCCGTCCTGTCACTTGGTTGTCCTCAGCCACACGGATACCGGGTTATTTTTAGCCGAGCTCCAAGCTCCAAGCTCCACCCTGTGGGCCTTCACAGCAGCCCAAGCAGTTTGCCACCAGCTGCCTATGGTTCCAGAGCTACATAGGAGCCCACAGGACACTTGGCTGGTCCTCAACTGTGTCACTTGTAAGATGAGATGCGTGACAGGGAGAGCACCAACCACTCCAGAAAACGCCTCAAAAAATATGGTGCTAAAACCCATGGTTTCCTGCAGCAGCCGGCTAGTGCAACGCCCCCCTGTGCCTGCAGCAGAGTGCCCCATGGCAGTGACCCGGCCCCACACCTGCTCCGTGGACGACAGTAGCCCACCCTTAGGTGTCCCCACTGAGCGCCTGCAACGTGGCGAATGCAACCAGGTAACTGATTTCAGATTCGATGATTTAATTTTCTTTCAGTTCTAACAGCCACGTGTGCCTACCAGAGTGGGTGGTGCAAGGGCAGTACGTCTTGGTTTAAGGCGATAAAATCTACAGTTACCCCTGCGGTTATCCCTGCGGTTACCCCTGCCGTTACCCCTGTGGTTACCCCTGCGGTTACCCCCGCCGGTTCCCCCGCGGGTTACCCCGCTGGTTA
>NW_006204543.1:1387842-1409448 GCF_000334495.1 Tupaia belangeri chinensis
CCCCTTCGGTTACCCCTGCAGTTACCCCTGCCGATACCCCTGCGGTTACCCCTGCTGTTACCCCTGCAGTAACCCCTGTAGTTACCCCTGCCGTTACCCCTGCCGTTACCCCTGCGGTTACCCCTGCGGTTACCCCTGCTGTTAACACTGCGGTCACACCTGCAGAGGTGTGAGTACTCAGGATGCCTCTTCTGGCCAGTCCTCCATACACGTGGGCCATTCTGCTATTTCTAATCCAAGCAGTGTGATAAGATTCACCATTCCACTCAAATGCTTTTCCCGTTATGCCCTCTTTTTAGCTGGTGCGATTTCCAACGGAGCCATCAGGACACGTGCTGGCCTTCATCCACGGGGTCAGCGCAACGCCACCGTGTCCTTTCCATTTCTCTGAGAAGATTTCGACTACCAATGTGGAGCAAAGGCAAATGCTCTCAGAAAATGTTCTGCTTGTAGTATTTAAAAATAGAAACCTTGGGGAAAGGAATGTATTCAATCACAGCTACTTCTAGCAACATGGAAGTTAAGGGTGCAAACTCCAAGCCGTGAACACGTTCTATGCAGTCGGTCTGTTAGTGCAGCACGACTTTCCCTAGCAACAGGGCTGCAGCCATCCTTCTTCCAGCGCAACTAGGAGGACACTGGACAAAGGGACTGAGAGGAACCTGCAAAGTCAAGTCGACAGCCACACGGTGACCGCCCCTGAGCATTTGCATGGGTCAGGGGCCATTCTTCGCTGCCCTGGCTTAGTGGCCCTGTTCCTTTCTCAGCACACCGAAAGTTGTTTCTTATGTAAGAGACAGAGTGACACATCGGGTAAGTTCCCCAAGGCTGCAGATGAAGACAGAGGACCGCATTTGGGCCGCGCCATTCACACGTGCTAACATACCCAAGGGGATGTCAATAAGTCATGGAAAATTAAGTTAAGCACAAGTTTATTTTGGTGCAAGCACATTTTGAAATTCACACATAATTTTCTTTCCATAATATTCATTTTCTTTAAACTTGTCGAAGATCCCGCACATATTTAGTCCCTACCAACTGATTATAATTGTACCATGCCAGGAGAATTCAAAACCGAAGAACAGGCTTGTCCACACTCTCCTGAATGTGAAAGACAGGGAGGTAAAGTAAGAGGTAGGCAGATGGTAAGAGGAGTGTTTCAGGGCCAGCAGGTGGCACAGTGTTAAGGCACCTGAACTCTTGCATGGCCAACTACGGTTTACTTCCCAGACCTGGTGGCTCGGAAATCATGCCAGGGGCATGTGTGTGTGTGCCCAAGGTCCCAGGAGAATGGATGAGAAGGGATTGTGGCGTGGCCATTCCCTCCAGGGGGTGATTTCTCACTTTCCCTTGCACTCTCTCTGTCTCTCTCCCACCGGTGCACACACCCTAAGGCAAGAATATATATATATATATAGAGAGAGAGAGAGAGAAGTGTCTCAGGCACCCAAGTGAAGCAGCATTCCTGTTTCTAAGGCTTCCACTTTCTTTTCAGCACTCTGGGTCCAATCCTTGTAAATCCGTCACCCAGTACCGTCAGCCAGTTGGGTCAACAGTGGATACACGTTATACAAAGCTACTCACTCATGCTTGGCTGTATGATAAGCGCATGTTTAATCTTACAACAAGCTGTTGCCATGTTACATATAAACAGCAATACCGTTCCGCATTGCCAGCAGCAGTTGGTGAACTCTCTGGTACTCTGCATCATTGCCAGCCTTCGGTATTGTGGCTGGCTGTTCGTTTTGCCATTAATAGGTGTGCAGAGGTGTCTCATGGTGCTCATAATTTTCTTTCCCCTAATGACCAGTATGATCAATATTGTCAAATAAGCACCTTTCCTTTGCTAACTATAAATCCTTACATTTTATTTGGTAAAGTATTCATTCAGATATTTTGCTCGATTTTTAAAATTGTGTATTGCTTTCTATTAAGAGTTAAGAGTTCTTTGTATAATATGTTCTAGACACAAGTCTTCTACTATATATTCTAAAATATATCCTCTGAGCCTGTGCTTAGTCTTTTCATTGGTAAAACAATGTCTTTCTCAGAGTTAAGATTAAATTTTGATAAAGGCCATATTCTCAGTTGTTTTCTTTTATGATTTCATTATTGGATTTTTCCTGTGATCTCTTGCAGAAATTTTATATTTTTAAATTATGTATTTAGTTAATTAACCCATTTGTATATGGTATGACATATCTGTTAGTTCCATTTTTTTTTAATGTGATTGTCCAATTGTTTTAGCACCATTTATTGACAAGACTGTGCTTTCTCCACAAGGGCTTAGTACCTTTGCCAAAAATTAGAGAACTGCACTTGTGTGGCCCTGTTCTAGACTCTGTCTTCTGTCCTATTGATCTGTGTCTACCCTTTTTCATAATCACTATGGGTTGTTTGAATCCTCCTACCTGTTCCTCTTGTTGGGATTCATTTGGCTATTCTAATTTCTTTCACTTTCCCAGTACATTTTAGAATTAGCTTGCCAATATATAAAGGAAGTTTATTGAGACATTAAGACTGTGATAATTCTGTAGATCATGGGGGCAAGAATTAACAATGAGTCTTCCCATCCATGAACATGGTATAGCTCTTCATTAAAAAAAATTATTTCATCAGTGTTTTATAGTTTTCAACATATAGATATGGCAATAAAGAACAGAAATTTCCCTCCTTCCTACCTTTCTTCCTCCTTCCCTTCCTCTCTCTTTCTTTCTTTCCTTCTTTCTCATTTTATTAACTTATTTCCAGCACAATGCCATCTTTGATGTTGCGAAGTACTGTGTTTTTGCTGTTAAGCATAATTCCAGCTGTAGGTCTTCTAGTGAGTGATCTTTACCCGATTAAGGAAGTCCTGTTTAATTCATTTCTGTAGAGGCTGTATTATGAATGGATACTGAATTTGTGAATGCTATCTCTGCATCAATTGGTGATCTTCATATTACTTTCTAATTAATGTGTTAATAGGGAAAATGATATTGATTTATTTTCAAATATTGAACAAATCTCACTTTTGGGCATCAGCCCTACTTGACAATGATATATCTTTTTTTAAAAAAATTTTTTTAGAGGTTTTTGCCTTAGGGTTTGTGTGCTTGTCAGAGAGAGACAGAGACAGAGGAAAAGTGAGAAATCATCCCCCACAGGTGATTGCCATGCTGCAATCCCTTCTCTTCCATTCTCCTCCCAGGGTATTGAGCACACAAGCACACATGCCTGGTGTGAGTTTCAAGCTACCAGGTCTGGGACTCAAACTGTGGTCAGCCACGTTGACAGTCCAGCAATATAACTGCTGTGCCGCCTCCTGGCAAAGATATAGTATCTCTTTATATTCTACTATTCTTTGGGAGATTTTTGCATTTATGTTCATGAAGGATTTGGGCCTTTAGTTTTTTTCCTCTTGTGATGTCTGTCTGGTTTTGGCATTGCTATGTTATTAGCCTATAAGATAGGCTGTGAAGTGTTTTCTACTTTCTGGAAGACTGGGCAGAATTCACGCTATTTCTTTCTTACATACTTGTAAGAACTTAGTAGTGAAACCATACTCATGGTTGTTGCTCTCCGAATCTTGCTTGGGCTATTTCAGACAGATGTTGGTGTAGAGAGATTATTCATCTCTGTGATTTCCAGACCCCCTCAACTCCCCAGATGGGGCCACTTGCTCAACCATGCAGCCTCAGAGCCTGTCAGCACCCTGCCTCCTCCCTCCTCGCCTGCAGTTGCAGCCCAGCCGTCTCCGTGAAGAGCAACCTTGCGGGGTACAACCCGATACCTTGCCTTTTTGTCCTGTCGTTGCTGAAGCACATGCTCCACCCACACCTGTGCAACCTGGAGACACAGACGCACTGGCCACGGGAGAGGCGAGCAGGCGCTTCTGCCCCCTCCTTCCCGGGGAGGCCGACCTGCGATGCTGACATGGCATAGCCTGTCGGGACATGGGCCTGTGGGTGGAGCGTCATCAGATCTCACCGTGGCCAGCGTGGCCAGGCTCAGTGGGTGTGCCCTCCTCCCCTGCTGGGTCTTGGGTTCTCACTCCCTGTCTCCCGGGAGCATGTTCTCCAAAGAGCAGTCCGAGCTCCTGCCTCAGGCTTTGCTTTCTGGGGAGCCCAGGCTAAGATGGCACCCTTTCCTGGCAGATCACCACGTGTGAGGGTGAGCTGGCAGTGCCGGAGCAGCAGCCAGCGAGGCGGCGAACCCACATGTCAACAAGGCCAGCGGATGAGGCGTCTGTCGGCCCTGTCATCACTCTCTCCCAGCTCCCTTGGAAGAGCCTGCCGTGAGTCAAGAGGCAGACTGTACCTTAAGGAACTGCAGCCAAGCGCTTGTTTTTACCATCTACAGAGGAGAAGTGGGCAAGAACATTCCCAACGACACGCGTTCGGTTCGAGACAGCCGTCCCAGGAACACGCATGTGAACCGAGAAGTCACGGCAGTCAAAGGTGGAAAGCAGCACCGGGTTGGAGATGAAGCTGTGAGAGCCCGAGCTTCCCGGGGCTGGTTCCAAACACGGAGCTGATAATAACGCGCCATCAGAAAAGCGTGAAAAAGACGGGGGGCGGGGGACTGCAGGGCTGAATCCTAGAAAAATAGTGTAAAAATAGCACAGAAAATGGTAAGCAAAAGCTCTTGAAAGCTGACTGCCTTTTAGTCTCAGAGGAAAAGCTCATAGTAGAAATATTAAAAAAATAAAGAAGAAGAGAGAACCGGCTGTTCTTTAAAACGCGCATCCACCCTGGAGCCCACTCTGACACACTGCTCTCTGCTTAGCTTCGCTGCTGCCCTACACCTTTCTGTTCCCATTCTCTCTGACACCGGCCCGAGCACGGTGGAGGAGACCAGCTGGGTACTGCCTGCTAAAACGCAGAAGCAGCCCGCCTTGCTGGTTCTAGCAGAGCACGCGTGCAGCACCTTCCTCCTGAGCAGGAGAGCCCTGCAGGGGGGAGAAGCGCTGGCCTTTCCTGGTAGGCGCTCCTGGCCTGCCCTCACTCTTGGAGCTGCACTCCTGCCTCAGCTCTGATGGACCCAGAGGAAGGTTTCCAACCCCTGTGAATTCGCCCCATGCCGTGCGTGTCCCCATTCCCCATCAACAACCAGGACCAGGTGGTAGAGTCCTGAGAACTGGGGACTGGCAGGTGGTGTGGTGGTTGAGGTGCTGGACTTCCACATGGCTGACCATGGTTCGAGTCCTGGACCTGGAGGTTTGCTTGCTCACTTTTCTGATCTTATTTCATCTCCCGACCCCAAGCTGTGAAGGCAGTTGTTGTCTCCCCACCACGGGGGGTGGGGACAGAGGCTCCTGGAAGTCCAGCGGCTGCTCCCTGTGAGGAAGCAGAGCCCTCCAGTAGACGGAGCTCTGTGTGACCTGTAGCCCGTTTATCTTGAGGTGTCTCAGCTGAGCCGTACCCTGAGGTTGAAGTGCAAAGAACAAGGTAACGTGCTTCTTCCAGGTACGCGACCTAGAGGCAGAGGGGTATCTCTCACCACCGCCCTTTTTTAAATCAGGGGACTGGTGTTGGGGAGAAAACGTACAAAATGAAAACCGCAGTTGCTAAGTCCGTGGGAGAACAGAGACCGAAGGTGCATTTCCATGTTTACAGTGAGCATTCGGAGAGGCGGGTCGGAGCGAACAGGGGGCGGTTGCCCTGGGGACAAACCCTCCCTTAAGCTTTGCTTGAGGAGAAGACGAAAACCTTGCACATCTGTCAGGCTCAGCCGGAGTTCAGTTAGGGTAGAAAGCATTAGATGCTCTTACTATTATGATTTTTTCTTAAAATCAAAGTTATCAGATGAGAAGAGATCCCCTCCTCGGGGACCCAGCGACGAGGGCCTGGAGAGGCACAGAAAGCGAGTGACCTTCGCTACCAACTTGGCTGTCTTTTCTCATGAAAAACCAAATCATTGCCAATAATTCTGACATTTCACTAAACCGACTTCAGCCTCTGATTTCATGTGCACTTAAAAAAAAGTTTCTTCAAGGACCAGCCCAGGAGCCTCGTGGTTAAGGGAGCTGGGGCTCACGTAGCCGACCATGGCTGAATCCTGGTAACCTGAAAAACATGCTGGGCACACGTGTGTGTCTCCAATCCCAACGGAGCAGAGGGACGGAGGAGAAGGGGTGAAGGCCGGACCACATGCCACAGGGCGCCTCCTCCCTCCCCCTGGCTCTCTCGGGCAAGTGTACATGTTCCCCAGCAACAGCGGATCGAGTTTTACGTACACACGTGTCTCCCCACGGGTGGTAGGGACAGAGACAGATGCAGAGACCTAGCAGGTCCGGGTGCTGGGACCCACCCCAGCCCCATCCAGCCCTGCACACTTGGGGAGCTCTCTGGACTTGAACCAGGAACCCTCCCACGTGGACTGCTGACAAGGCCCCATGGTTTAGCTTGCACGCCTGGCCCTCGGGCTCGCTTGTCACAGGAACTTGTTAACAGATGAGCTGCGTTTGATAAGCAAAGCCATCTGGCCATTTCTAAATTGCCCTTTTCCCGTTACCAGATGAAGACGTCGTTTCCATGAAAGTTGGCCACTATGTCAGATTCTCGTATTCCTTGTCTTCCAGAGTGGAGCAATTACGCAAACTGCCTCACATGCCAAGAACAGCAGTGCCAGCCTGGCGGGACCTTTCCTCCCCCATGGGCTAGAAATGTGCTAGCAAGAGCCTGGGACACTACGCTTCGCGAATCCCAGCGGCTCTTACATAACCTACAAGGCTTTGTTTGCCAGCTTTTGCTTTTCTACATGCAAAGCGCTTTTGGCATTTGGAAGCCTGTCCAACATACACTAAGTTCTCAATGAGCATTTGCTACGTGGATGGCTGATAATTCTATCTGAAAGTGTAGATGTCAGCTTAACAACCCCGCTGAGATGGGTGTAGCTGTGGCATTATTTAAAAAGTCAGCGGATGTGTAAAGTAGTTGACTTCGGTTTCTTCTGCCAGAGAGGACTAAACCATCTCACATGCATACCCAACACGCCGGCACGGGCGTGCGAGAGGCCTTTCACACACTCACTCACACACGCCAGCCCTGCGAGGCGCGGGAGGTGGGGAAGGAGGGTCTTCATTCTTGGTGTCTCACAGCCGAATGACAAAGGCGGCTTTGGGTTCTTTCTAGCTCTTTGAAAGACCCTCGTCGCCCCATCCCTCATGCCATCATGCTCCTCGCCCTGTTGGTCCCACTGCCCTGGACCACGGAGTCACTGAGCGCTCCTTGGATCAGAGAGCCAAGAGGAGGTAATCGTGTTGCAGGAAGCTGTAGTCTCTCAGGCGACGGGATTCCTTCCTTCTACATTCTGCGTGTTTTTATTTTCCTTGCAGCAGTTACACGCATGAGGGCTACTCCTAGGCTGGAGGCGTAGCCTGCCACGTCAGTCCTCCTGTTCCAGGTTGGGACACTGTCCACGTAGTCACCATGGACGCTGAGCAGAGCCCAGCTCCTGCCCGTGTGGCCACTGAGCACCTTGTGAGCTCCGCTGCTTTGTCAGGCCCACCCTCATGCAGACACGAGAACACTAAGGAAGGGGTACACTAAGGCAGCGCTGGCAGGCACGGGGCTACCCTGCAGCACGGTCGGCCACGACACGCTTCATGTACGATGCCCTGAAGCCGGTCTCAGTCTGGGGGCGTTCTTAGCCTGGGCGGTGCAGCTGTCCCCACATTTCAGAGCATGGCAGGCCTTGGCAGTTCTCCCTAAGTGGTAAGGACGCCTCTCTGGTTTACACAAGGCATTGCAAAGGAAAGCCACTGGTCACTAATGGCACTTCAGAGCACGGCAGACCATGGCAGTTCTCCCGTAAGTGGTAAGGACGCCTCTCTGGTTTACACAAGGCATTGCAAAGGAAAGCCACTGGTCACTAATGGCACGGGTCATTTCCTCTCATTTTTAGTACTGGGAACCGATACAGTTTGATTTTTAAAGGTTATTTCTAAGACACTATTTCAGGGCTGTGGAGACTCAGCATGTTCTAAAGACTGAGTTGAAATCATGGTACTTTAAGGGACCTGCGCTTTATCCCACGAAGTCCTTAATAAATGCCCAGATTCGGGAGGCTCTAGGCCAATGCCAGGAATCAGGAGTCTCGATGAAGGCTGCGCGTCTCTTCACAGCTGCAGCTTCGATCGTGGCCCTGCAGAACAGGCTCCTGAGGAGTTTCCTGACGCCCGTGCCCTAACTGTCAGCGTGGCTGAAAAGGAAGTCATATATTTTTCTCAAAGACCCCAGGTGACTCGTTTCATTTTAGGTTTTTGTCACGGGGCATGTGTACTCACTGAAGAGAAATGGAGAGAGGGAAAGTAGGAAAACACCCCCTGGGGGACAGTCATGCCACAATCCCTTCTCCATTCTCCTCCTGGGATGCAAGCACACAGGCAAGCCCAGTACGGTTCAAACTGCCCTAACCACCACACCACCTGCTGGCCCCTAATGACTCTTTCTAAGTCTATTAATTTCTTCCATAAGCAAGCGATACAAAGAGAGAGAGAGACATACAGAGAGAGAGACAGCATGCCCAACCAGGTCTTGACACTACGACCAGCCCTAGAATTCAGCCAGCCACGTCAAGAGCGTGGGAATGCCTGGTGTAGTCAGGGGGTCTCCACGTGGATTGGGGATCCTCCACATGGGAATGTCTGCATTTACTACTGACCCGCTGTCTGCCCCTCCCCAGGGGACTCTAACAGGGGATAGCACACCCACCTTCTACTCAACACAATGAATCAAGAGATTTTGAAAGTGTTTCTTCTAGGTGTTTGCCATAGGGTACATGCTCTTGTTAGCGACAGATAGGAAAAAGTAAGAAATAACCCCCAGAAGGCATGGCCACTTCAGTCTCTTCTCCTCCATTTTCCTCTTGCGATTTTAGGCATGCACACACATGCGCCTGGCATAATTTGCAAGCCACTGTGTCTGGGACTTAAACTGTGGTTGACCACGTAGGAATTCAGCCCCTCAACCTCCACACCACCTACTGGCTCCAAGGTAAAAGTGTTTTAATGGGTGGAAGCCCTTCCCGAGTTTTCATGAGAATACCACAGCCGCATCTCTGTTCATGGATGTGGAAGGCCAGGCCAGCCATCTCTGACAACGACCTTCCACAGAGACGTTGTCAATAGGAAGATGAGGAAGGGAAGGCGAGGGGGACCAAGCCATCGCAGGTCAGGTCTTGTACCGGGGCTCACCTGAGTTCTGCGGCTGTAAGCGGAACCTCGTCTGAAAACAGCTCAGTCAAATGAGAAACCTTGAACAGAGAGAAAGCCTCAACTGCTCCCTCCACCTGCCTCCTTCCCTCGTGTTTTTGGTTTCCATTATCAACTACAATTCAGGTTTGACCTAGAGCTGCGTTCTGCTTATGCCAGAATTTTCCTGTTACTCTATCAGAATCCCTTAATATGATTTACTACAAGAAATGGGGAATTTCGGAGAGTGTGTTTCTGGGAATTCATAGCAATGATTCTAGCCTTTTTAGCTACATGGTTATGTGTTTATATAACCACTGACCTACCAGGAAATGCAGTGGCTGCGCCTGATGTAACGAGACTCAGTTACAACCCAGTTTCCCCACGTAGAAACTGTCGAGTACAGGAGAGACAGCTGCCATCGCAGGGCCTTCCACACACACTGCCAGCTTTGCGCGCTCCGAATCAGCCTTGCTCAGAGTGCCCTGGAAAGACGGACGGGACGGACGGGTTCTGACTCACCAGCACACGCCACATGCAGAGAGAGACAGAGAGCCGCCCTGCCGCACCCTCCACGCTGGATCCCACAAGGCCACTACAGGGAGCTACCCAGAAACCGCCACCCAGATGTCTCAACACGGACAAGCGTCAACCTCTGGGAAAGACCAGCCTTCGACAGGAGCCACTCGGATGAGAATGGAGAGACCATGGTTATGCCTAAAATCTACACATCCAAACTAGATTTTAAAACAGGACTTACTCTATTTTTTTTTTTTTTTGGAGAGGCTTTTTCTATAGGGTGTGTGCACTCACCAGAAAGACAGAGAGAGAGAGAGACAGAGACAGAAAGCGAGAAATCACCTCCCGGGGAGGTGGCCACACTGCAATCCCTTCTCCTCCGTTCTCCTCTCGGGATCTTGGGCACACACGCACACGTACCCAGCGTGAGTTTAAGCCACCGGGTCCGGGACGCGAACCGCGGTCGACTACATGGCAGTCCAGTGACATAGCCATTACTGTTGGATGTATAGGGACGACTGGTCACTATACACGCATTTTTCATTTGGAGTTGAGTAAAGGTGTGCTGAGTCCACCATGCTGACAGGAATTCTCCTGGCACTGGGATCAGTTTGGCCTTTGCCTTCAGATCTCTCAGTGCCTGTCACAATTCACTGAGGCAGAGGTTGGGGGCTGAGCTGGGGCTGCCACCCAGGCAACAGCTCCCTGGGAGTCCAATGCCCACAGGGTGTGGGCCCTGGTGGACTAGACCGGCCAACCCTCTCCGAGGCCTAGGCAGGGGCCCTGAAATTAAGAATTACCCCCAACACACACAAGATAGTAATCGGTGAGAGTGGGTCTAGGTGGGTAGAAGCTGCTTTGACCTTTCCTCAAGGAATGGGCTGACATTCTCAGCCCATTCCCGCTGCCAGGACCAAAAGCCACGGCCTGGGGGCTAGTCGGCAGCTGAGTCTGCTGGAGGTCCCAGGACCGGGTCTCGATAGGTGGGTGTGAGGGGAGCCCCTGTGGGGTTCGGAGACCACCTTCTCCTCGTGTCCCACAGAGAGAAGGAGTAAGTCGGGTCTCTCGGGGCCCCGATGGGGACTCTGCTCTCATTCTGGAGGGGACCTCAGGACCTAAGCCCCTCCCCAAGGCCCCTTTACTGACGAGGGGACCACATGGATGACCACACTGGTGGCGGCTTCGGCGTAAGGGTTTGGGGACACGAGCTCTCGGACTACAGAGTCAGGCAGTACCTGTCTACTCTTTCAGTTGCCAGAGGGTGTGCTCACAGAGAGGGGGTGGCAGGGGACAGCACCCCTCACCGGCACCACCCTGTCACAACCCCTCTCCGTCCTGCTGGGATCGGGCACCTGTACACAGGCACCTGCCATAGCTCTCAAGCACCCGGGGCCAGGATTCGAACTGTGGTCAGCCCTGTGAGCTCCGGCTCCTCTACCACGCCGCCGTCATCTCAGGATGATATTCTGAAGGCCAGTGATTGTCACCCATTAGCTTACTAAACACTTCCTGGTTAATGCATCTTTAGATTCCAGATAACGCTTTGTTCCCAAATACGAATACTCAGCATTTACGGAGAGCTTCCCAGTTTGAGATCACAGAGCAATGGGAGATTATCTTCCAAGCATTTGTTTTTCTATTTAAACTTTGATTTCCTTAATTTGGCAAAACGAGCGGAACAAAGAAAACCCCTTAGAACATAGCAGCAAACTGCTACACCTACTCCTGCAAAGCCCTCCCGTCCCCTGGGTGCGGTTCGCCACCGCGGACGTCACTCCCACTGCCACGTGCGGCCAGGCTCCTTCACCTGGAACCTCGGCGAGGCCCCCGCAGCCCTGCACAGGCACTCCACCCTCCATCCGCCCGCTGCTTGCCCTGACCGCGCGTCTGTCTGTCTGTCTGTCTGGACTTTGCTGGATTATCTGTGTCTTCTAATAAACTTCGAGCGCTGGCAGTTAAGGAGCTTAACTTTCATTTTTGTTTAATCACCAGTGCTTGAAACATCGTTCGGACACGCAGAGGGTAAATGAGATGAATGAATGAGGAATCGTACAAATTAGCTGAATAAATACGTTAACTCTCCACCTCCAAAACTACCCGGAAGTGGTTAGTCAGTGGCTCGGTCCTGGCAACACAGGGTTGGGTGGCCACTGGGTCTCGCCTCATCATCCCGCCCACTGCTTTGAGGGGCTTGGACTTATTCTTTAAAGAAAAAGGAGGTTCCGGCGTTCTTGCCCTGCACCCTAACACCTACACTTAACTTCGACAGCGAGGACAGCAGGGGGCGCTGGGAAACCAAGGCTGCCGGCCCCAAATTGTTTACACTGGTGCAGCGTCTCCAAGGTAACCCAGCCTGAGGGCGCAGGCACTGATGCAAGTCTTCACCATGAGGTTGCCCATACCATCTCAGTACGGCTTAAAGCATCTCAACGGCTCTTTCCCCGTGGCCAAAATAATAAATAAGAGATCTGGGACCAGCTGGTGCAATGGTTAAGCCGCTGGACTCCCACGTAGCTGACCACAATTCAAGTCCCAGACCTAGCGGCTTAAACTTACACCAGGTGCGTGTGCGTGTGAGGTCAAAATCCCAAGAGGACAATGGAGAAGGGATTGAGGCGTGGCCATCCCCCCTGGGGGTGATTTCTCACTGCTTTCTGTCTCTCTGTTTCTCTCTGTCTCTCCAGTGAGCACATGCACCCTACAGCGAAAATATCTCTTAAATAAATAATTAATTAGATAGATTCTCCTGATTTGGGAGGGAAAAGTCCCTGCCTAGATTGCCCCAGAGAGGGGCGTTCACCTCCTTTGAAAATGCACCCCAGTCTTACCGAGAGTCTTCTCAGAGGAGCGTGCGGCCACGGGGGTGCTGCGTTGGGGCTCGGAGTCGCGTGGAGAGGGCTGAGAAGGCCCGGGCCTGCTGCGAACCGGTGCGGTCTCTCTGCAGACAGTGCGTGGGAGCCACTGGGCCAGCGTGGCGTTCGCGCCCCCTCTCCGTCCCTTCCTGCTGCCACGGCCACAAGCCCGACTGGTGCACGGGCACAGGAGACGCGGCACCGCCTCACTTCCTCTGGGAAGCAGCAGAAGCCCTGCGAGTGACTGGGGCGGCTGCCCTTGGTTTTCCCACCCGCCCTTTGCTGAGACCCTGTGCTGCCGGGAGCCCTCTGTGCCGGCTGTGCTGCTCCGTGGCCCGTGAGGGACGTCGGCGTGCCCAGGTGAGCTCCCTGCCGCAGTCCGAGATCAGGGCCGCCGTCCGGCAGTTAACCGCGGTGAAATGCAGGGCCGGGATCTGAGACCCACAGAGGATTCTAAAGGGAAATTGGTCAGAGTTCCCCATTTCTAAACAGATGACTTGAGTTGAGTAGAAAAGCATTTATTATACTTATAAATAGAAGCACTCTTTAAAATCTCTATCACCACACATGACAAAGAGCAAGTGGTGAAAAAAGTGGAAAATAATTTTAAAAATAAAAATATATAACAGGAAAGGGCAGGAAGAGACATTTTCTGATACTACCTCACTAATTTTTAAATCAAAACTGATAAAGGAATCCGGCCGGCCTTCCTTTTCCCTGGAGAGTTTGGTGGGTAATAGGACTGTATTTTGGAGATACTTTATAACCGGCAAGCCTCACCACACTCTAACACCCCCCGCCGCCCTCCCGGCCACCGGGATCTCAGGCCTCGTGTGTTTAGGCCAACCTGGGATCCGAACACTGGGCCTTGGCGTGTGGTCCAGCATCACGCAGTGGTGTCCCACCTCTAGTCACCGCCACTCTGCTCTCTGCTTCGGTGAGGTCAAGGTTCACAGCAACGCTCACCGTAAGAGACAGGAACCCAGAAGCCCCCCATCTGGGCCCTGAGGGTCCGTTTGCTGGTGCCGATGACCCTACACCTGCGTATCGTCATCGCCCCAGCCTGGTTCCATCCGGGCTCTCGGGGGGGTTGCACGCGGTGTGGACAACTCCGCTCTGCGCTGTTACTCAGAAGAGCGGCCCTGCCCTGAAGACCCTCTGCCCCCCACTGTTCACTAACCGCCTCTCAGCGGACGGGGCGGGGGCTGACTTCCTCTCTGCTGCTTTGTCCCTGCGCATCCCTGCGTTGCATCCCTGCGTCGGCCGCGACGGCGCGTTTGTAGGGCGGTCCGAGGAGAAACAGGCACGGGAGTGAAGAGTGGGCGGCGGTGCCAGAAAGGTGGAGCCAGGAGCCTAGAGGAGGGGGACCGGGGCCTCCTGGACTCGCCCAGCTGCCTCTGGCTGGGGGTTTAGTGAAGAAAGCGGGGACCCATCCCCATTTCCCCACCTCAGGTGAGGAAGACAAGTGTGATTTATTTAGTTAGTGATTTTTTAGATTTTTGCCATAGAGCGCATGCACCTGCTAGAGAGGAGAGACAGAGAGAGAGAGAAAGTGAGAATCACCCCCTGGGGGATGGCCACACCACAATCCCTTCTCCATTCTTCTCCTGGGCTTTTGGGCAGGCACGCACATGTGCCTGGTGTGTTACAAGCCACCGAGCCTGGGACTTGAACCGCAGCAGGCCATGTGGGAATCCAGCCACCGTCACCACCATGCTACCTACCGACCCCCCTTGGGTGCTTTAAAAATGCTGTCATCTTCTGCGACGGAGGATCGTGTTCGCCTTCATCTTCCTTCAAGCACGTGCGGTGCCAGGGTGCTTGCAGTGCAGAGGCACAGTGGTCTCTGAGCTGACCCTCGTGGGAAGGTGCTGGGTTCGTGTCCGGAGACCTCCCTGAGGACGCTGGGCAGAACTGTGGCTGAGCCTGATGGCAGATGATGTCAGGGCCCTGCTGGGGATCTCTCTGTCTCTCTCAATCAGAGAAGAAATCATTAAACTTCAGAAAAACGCATACCACTCCCCTGTATTCGACCGAATGAAGTGCTATCGACGTTTTCCGTTACAAGGCGTATTACTAAGATAGAGGTCGACGCGAAGACCTTGGAATGCCTGGCTTTCATAGCGTCTTGTTCTACAGAGAGAAGGAAAAGAAATCTTGGTCTTTTAACTTAAATATAGAACATCCATCCACACTTTATAGCTCATAGAGTGAGAAATTTCGCTTTTGCCAAGATCTTTGAAATGATTAGTTTCTTTAACAACTCACAAGAGGATTTCAGTTTCTATTCTTTCTGAAGAATTACAGCTTTCATAAACCAAAGGGAAAGGATTAATGATGAAGCAGGAAGACCACTGATGCACCTGGCTCTAACCAAACGACTGCAGCTCTCTGCCGAGAACATCGCCATGGCTACTGCCAAGACTGTAAAACTGGTCCCTGAAGATGAAGAGGCAGGAGAGGCTCTACGTTCGTGTGTGTTTAAGCGTTTTGTACGGATTCTTGCCTCTCCGATGCGTAAGACCAAGGCGGAGGCACGAAGCCTGCGGCAGAGACGGTGCCCAGCTGGAGAGGCGGAAACGTTTCCACCAGCTTCGTGGACGCCCGTCTGACACGGGAGCAACCACACACGTGGCGTGAGCGAACTGACGAGGACGGGCACGTGCACACGCCGCGACACCACCGCAGTCCGGATGACAGACACGCCCACACTCCGGGAGTTTCCTTCTGCTCGTGTGTGTGTGTTTATTAGGCAAAACCATTCTTAATTCTGAAGAAATGCATTGGCAGGGGCCAGCAGATGGCACAGTGGTTACGTGGATGGACTCCCACATGGCTGGCCACCGTTCCAATCTTGGACCCAGAGCCTTGAAAATCACACAGGGTGTATGTGCGTGCATGCCCGAGATCCCGGGAGGAGGATGGAGGGAAGGGATTCTGGTGTGGTCATTCCCCCTGGAGGCTGATTTCTCACTTTCCCTCTCACTGTCTCTGTCTCTCTCTCCGGTGAGCGCATGTGCCCTAAGGCAAAAACCTCTTTTAAAAAAGCAATTCGCCAGCAGTCTTTCCATGTGTGCGTAGAAACAATGTATGCTGGTTAGCAGCACCAGCTGGGGTGCGGGGCACCCGGGATAGAGGCCGCGGTCAAGCCACAGCAGCGAGCAGGCCCACCTCGACTCAGAGCCCTGGCGACCTCGCTCCACCGTGTCGTACGCCGAAGCACTTCAGGCTCAGCCCGAAGGTGAGCCCAGAGCAGTGCTTCAACACAGCTCACAGCTGGCCTCGTAACGGGCTCACAAACACACCACTGCCAACGGCACAGCCCTGCCTATGTGGGGGCTCCAGCCACGCAGAGCACGGCAATCTCGTCACTAGGCGATCGTTTATACACCACGGTGTGCAAACGGCGGGTCCTGTGGCACGGGGGCTCACGCGTAGGCGCTCGGCACGGGGGGTTCGGGGGGGTGCTCCAGCATGGGGGCCCATGGCCATGGTTGCAATGCCGATGTTTCCCAGTGAGGTTTCGCACCTAGCTTTAATTTTTCCCCCCAGTGGGTCTGGATTTCTCACGACCCATGTCCAACGTCTGCACGTACTAGCATTAGCTGGAGAGCTTGCAAGGACAGCTGACTGGGCCGGGCCCGGGGTGCCTGCTGCAGGCCTGCAGCATTGGGAGATCCTGGTGAGTCCCCAAGTGAGGCCCTGGCTCATCTAGGAACCAACTTAGAACTGCTCTAAGCAGAGTAGGTTGGCTCCCACGCATTTACAGTGAGCTCACGATCCTGCTTTGGCACCTGCTAGTATGTTTAGGGGAGGGAAGATGATTACTGCTCGATCTGGTCACACTGCAATCCTTCGCCCGGCCTCCCGGCCAGCCAGGATCGGGGGTGCATGCACCGGTGTGTTCAGACTTCTGGTACGAAGCCACGCTCTGCCCTGGCCACCACGCCTGGTGCTCTCCTCACTCAAGCAGGTCACGGTGACAATGACACGGTTCTCCTTGCCTGCGCGTCCGTCCTGTTCCCTTTGGGGCGGCAGCTTTCAGGCGAGAGGGGCTCTGTCTCCTGGAGGGGGTCAGCATCCACAGGGAGGCCAGCCTCGCCCCTCGCCCTGCACATCCTTCTCTGCTGCAGTCAGAGGGTGTCCTTGTTGCTGGGAGAGGTGAAAGCACCCGCTCGAGTGACATTCTGAAACGGGCTCCAGCATTCGGACGTTTTCCGTCTCATCCGGGGACATGGGGAGGAGCCCAGGGAATTTTCTAGGGAGACGGACTCGGAGCTGCTCCCGGGTTCTGTTTCCTGCCACGGCCAACTTCCCTCCCGTTGAGCCTTTGCTGAGACAGACAGGAAAAGGGAAGATGTTCAAAAATCCGCATCTTTGTTCAAATTGCTAAGCCACGCCAGATGCTTTGAAAATCGAAAGGTAAAGCGCACAGCCCGGCCTGCCCAAGTACGAGCCCTCTTAAGCCCCAGCGACAGGCTCGTTAGGTGCTATTCATGCGCCGCCGAGCTGAGCACGGCCACGCCGCTGCCCCGGACTTCACACCGGTTTCCAGCGCACCTGGTCAGGACGGCGCCTAACCTCCTGTTCTCCGTGGAAACAGTGAATTAGAGACGCCGCCTCGAACTGGCGGTAACGAGACTTGGCAGATGCCGAACGACGGACCAGCTGCTCGGCTCGAGTGGGACACGGAGCCCCTGCGCGGCGCTAATGTGATCCCAGCGGCACATTTGCCTTACGCATGATCTCGTGGAGGGAAAATCGCTGACGACAGTGACACTGCCTTTCCAGCCGCCGGGCCTGAGCTTTTCTTAACCATGCGCACGTGTGCTGGCCGGCACTCTGCGGCCTCCGCCCCCAGTGGATGGGGCTCTCGGTGTGTTTACTGAAAGGGGAGAGTCTTTAACACCGAGAAGAGTTCCCAAAGTTTCTCTCGCTCCTGCCTTGCCAGAGACGAGAGAGAGACGGAGATGGAGCGGAGAGTGCGACGCTGCTCCCGGAGGGGAGGGCTGCCTGCTGTCTTATCTGTCAAGAGGGCTCCGAGGGCGACTTCTCTGCTTTCCCTGGCCCCAGACGGAGGTCCCTCCGCATGATGACGAGCTTATGTCCCACAAGAATCCCGGAGCACACGCACCTAGAGACAGAGACGTGAAAACGGAGAAGACGCGGTACAGGCGGCCTAGGAAGGCCACCAGGCCAGCGAGGAGGTAGGGAAGAAGCGGGGTGCGCTTCCAATGCTTCTCCCCAGGTCTGCGCGCTGGTGCTCCCCGGCTGCCGAGACGGAAACCCACGCTGAGCCCAGCATAGAATTAACCAGGCGGTCAGCCTACTGGGTCGTGGGAGAGTCATGACGCATTTTTTTGCATAGAAAAACACAGAAAACTACATGACTTTCCAAATGACCTACACGTATGATGACTGGTTCTTCTTTGATCTTCTTCACTGTTAGAATGTTCCAAAATAGAAAAAGAAGTTGCCCTGAATTCATCCCTAGATAATCAAAAATGGAGCCACGTTGAAAATGATTTGGAGGGTGAGACAGAAGATGTGGGTAAAGTACCCAACACAATAGATGGAAGAGAAATAAGAACAAATTGAACACTGGGAACCACCGCAATTCTAGGAATGATACACCCAAAGCATTTAGAGAAAGAAAAAAAAAGTCAGATACAAAAGATGGAGAACGAAAATGTCTATATTTTCAGAGGCAAAACCAAATGCCACAAACAATAGTGGGGACATTGTAAAATTCTGCAGGAAGTGTATTTCCAACCCTAAACCAAGGAAAGTGACCTCAGCGTGAGGCTGTGAAAACGTGCTTCCCTCCCACCCGGAAGGGAGCTGCGCCCAAACAAGCAAGTGCCCTCAGGAGCTCAAGCACCCAGAACACGAGGAGGGAGCCGGGTGGAGAAAGAGCCAGGGCGCTTCCTCAGGGTCTGAGCGGAGGGTCCCCAGGGCAGTCCTGAGGCTCCGGGCGAGCTTTCTGTAAGAACAGGTACTACACGGAATTTAATAGATTTACACTTTCCAAGGTGAGTCTGGGCCAGGACTGCTGATAAGCTCATAAAAAAACTAAATAAACATGACAACTTGGGGACAAAAAATGCTAAAAAGGAAAAGTAATTACACCGTGCTGGGAAATTCAGTTATAATTAGCATTTATGTAACAGTAACAATGTGAGCAGCAAACACGGACTTGAGCTAGAATACGTTATAATTACATTGAGAAGACCGGGACGAGGAGCCGGCGTGTGGGAGTGTGTCTGTGTGGCTGTGCGCGTGCACGCCTTGGGAGCAGGCAGTGAGTAAAACCGTCTTCTCAGATAATGCTAAACACTGAAAAAGCAAGAAGTGGTAATATAAGCACGCTCTACAGAGATATAAAAATAAAAGCCAGAAGAAACACTTAAAAATGTCAAACGCTCTGTGGAACAGGATATTGGGAGGTGCCAGACAGTATTTTTTTAATACCAAGCCTTGAAAAGTGGACTCTTTTAAACTATCGCGATGCGTAACATTTATGGAAGTAACAACTAAAATAAAAGGAGAGACTTCTTTTAATGTCTTCCGACAGTTCTTGGAGAACACTCTCGTTCAAGATCATGTCCCGGGACCAGCGCGCAGCTCTCCGGAAGCAACGACAAAATTGCTGTGCCCAGGTCCGTCACCTGGAGCCTAGGTGAGAGCTCTGAGGCCCTTTCTCCTCCCTTACACCCCACGAGACCCTCGTTCCTGGGAGGACCGCCAGTGCATGCCTCGCAGGTGGGTGGTTGGCCCTCACCCTGCAGAGCAGAGTCACCCAATACCCACGCCCCTGTCTTGTATACAGGGAAGATGGTGGAGAAAGTTTGCAAAAGGATGAAACTAAAGTGTGGAGTTTGGTAACAACTCTTTGAAATTCTGCATACCTGTCTCATAATATTGCCTGAACTTTCGGAAGATCCCTTGAATACACCGTCTTACTCACTTCCACCTTAATTTATTAAGGAATTTCTGAATGTCGCAACCATGGATCATCGTGGAGTGTGAAAGGGAACTAGGGGTAAGGACAGCGCCACCCACAAGGCCGTACAGCACTTCCTGGTCAGAACAGGGTGAACTCGCTCTGCCGTAACAGAGCATCCCGCACTCCCAGGGTGTTACCACCTGAATGCCTGTTTATCATAGTCCACAGGGACACAGAGAAGTTGGAGATCATGAAAGAGTTTTTACTGCTTCATTTCAAAATGGTCTCTTGCAAAATAAGCTACTGGTTTCCAAAAACATGCCGCCCTTTCCAGTAATCTTTTCTCCTTCCATAGACGGCGCGCTCTCCCAGAGGTGATGCTGTTCATCGTAATAATGAGCGTGAAGCCCGTACAATACCAGAATGAGCCAGCTCGTGCCAAGCACCACGCGGCACCTTCAATACATTTCGTTACGAGGACGATGGCCCAGGGGGAATAGGATCGGACGGTGGTACAGTAGTAAAACGTGCTGCTCTGTAAGACCAGGCCACAGGGGACATTCTGGAATTGCGCCCAGAGAACGCCCTGGGATTACCAGGCACACATGTGTCCATGAGCCGGGGCTGGCTGAGGCCTGGAGAGACTGCAGTGTTGAGGCTGTAGAGGGCGCTGTCTTTCTTGGTCATGGAAGAAATAAGTAAATACAACTTAAAAGGAAAGAGGGAAAGCAACGGAGTCTTCGATCCTTTCCTCAAACCTGCTCTAAGCAGTCTGCCATGTCAGTGGGAGGTAATGCTCCAACCAAAGCCTCACTCCTCTTTTCACGTATTCCACGTTGAACCTAACAGGAAACTCCCTCGTCCCTGCAACCACATATGGAGGATATTCAGGCACGTATGGGCCTCCCTGGCTACCACCGTCCCCCGAGTGGCCCCTGCCTTTCACGTGGTTGCTGCAGTCCTCGTCTGACCTCTGCACCTCCACCCTCCCGTTGCACAGCACAGCCACAGTGTACCTGGGACACCCGCAGCAGGTCTGACCACGACCCTTAGGAGGGCCTACGGCTCCGAGGGGTCTGGCCCCGCGTGTCCTGTCTGTCCTTTCACCTCTCGGTCCTCACCTGCTGCCCCGCTCCCCTGCCACGCTGGCCTCCCCAGTGCTCCTGGAGCACGCAGGCTTTCTCGCGCCCTAAGGTCTTCCTCTGACTATTTCTCTTCCCTGAACGCACTTTGTCCAGGTACCTGACAGTCAACTTCTGTTACAGACTAAATGTTTGCAGCCTCCCCAAATCCCCAGTGCGGGAGATGTGTTGAACGCCCAGAGACATAAAGCCACGTCTCTTGTGCCGAGCAGTGAAGGTGTGAATGCAAAGGCTGAGTCCTTGACAGTAACTGAAAGGGTCGTCGGTAGGCACGAGTGGTAAGAAAGCAAGACAGCCTTACTGTGGGTATGGAGAAGGTCTGAGTGGTCGCATGAAGGTCGAGCCAGCCACAGCATTCCCTTAAGCCAGAGGCTGATCTAGAGCCAGGGTCTGACTGCTTTTATGAAGGCTGAGAGAAATGAGGAAGCTGCAGAGGTTGTTCCAAGAGATTTAAGGAAAGGAGCCTTTCCCCACATAAAAGCACAAGTGCTCGTGTAGGAGCCTCAGCAAGTTAACCCAGAAGACCTAGGCAGGAGAGTGGATGAGGGTGGGAACACGGACCAGCAGATTTTCAACATGGGTGAAACGGCCGTGAAACGGCACAGCAAACTGAAAACCTTCTGGGAGGGGTCGTTATTCTGCATGCCACTATGGGCGATCCTTACCCAGAAAGAGGTCGAAGTATAGGTTAGCAGGAATTTGGGAGAAGCTGGTTCCAATGCTCGGGGGTGACTGGGAGGGCCCAGAACTTCAGCCGATGGGCTGACTGCGGACGAGGTGGAGACACGGGGCAGAATTAGAGGTGGAGCTGAAGGTGTGGCTGTAGTGCTGCTCCTGGTAAAGCCTTGACAAGAAGCTGCTCCTTATGGGTGAGCAAAGAGAGTGCGAATAAAAGAATCTTGTAAAATATAAATCCTTACAAATACAGTAATCTTCTTTTAAAAAGTAACCCAAAAGCTAAAAATACATTCA
>NW_006204543.1:1409763-1418081 GCF_000334495.1 Tupaia belangeri chinensis
GCAGGAGACGATCATTTTCCAAGGACTGATCTTACTCATTTTGGGACCTACATGTTAAAAGCCAAGCTCACGCCATGCGAACCATTGGGACAGTCTGATTCTCTATGAGAAGTACCCGTGTAAGTCACTTTCTGGTTAATTGTGGACGTACAGTACATGGCTCTACCTTCATAAACTATGACGTAATTATAATACAGTTGTTACCACTCGCTGAGCTCTCCCATTGCTTCAACAACCTGTGAGGCCCAAACCTGGGTCCTGGAACTTCGGCTTTCACATGCCGTGAAGGTAGGTGGTAGGCTACACTTACTGCAGAGATGAGCCACCTGAAATTCAGTGAAGCCAGGTCATGAACTCAGTGTGCCTGACTCTTTTCCTTCCTAAGATAGACCCAGTAAAGCACAGTGCCCGGAGATGGAGCAGTCCCCCCTTGCCTGCCTGTTTCTCCTTCTGTTGCAGGCAAGAAAACTTTACTCATCTGCTCCCCGTAACGGGAAAGGGTGGGGGAAACAACCCCGCTCACTTCCTACCTCTACTTGAACGTCGGTAAGCAGGACGCCGGGTGAATGTGCGTGGCCGGACTCTGCGGGTCCTTGGGCCGTGAGTCTGCCAGGAGTCTCGAGCCATCATGTGCTGAAGCCCATGCGTGCCCGGAGGATGTCTTCTCACCCTGCTTTCCCCAGCTGTCCTGAGGGAAGCAGGCCCTGGGGGACAAGCCAGTCATTTCCTCTTTCTTTCCACATGGAGGCGTGGACACAGGCCAGGAGGTGTTGGCCAGCTTGATGCAAAGCTCTGTGGAAACTGGGTTCTTCGCTGTGTCCCTGGGACTCCTCTGACACATTTGGTGTCAGGCTGCAGTGGTGAAGACCTTACATGATCAGTGCTTGGACAGGTGGGCAGAAAGGGTGGGAGAAGAAGAAAGCGAGAGGTCTGAGTCTCACTGAAGGTACCCAAGACCACGCACACGAATTCACCTTCGACCAGAGAACCGCATTAAAATACGAGGCACTTTCCCAGTTTCTAATGAAATTAGCCTTATTTTTAATAAAATCTGGATTCTCCCCACATGTTCAAATTTTCTTTACAACCACTCTCTCAGCAGAGAAGCCTATGGAATGAGGGAGCCACCCCTGAATGAACCTCTGTCTTACAAGACACCCCATTTCTGCCCGTAGAGCTTGCTGCACATGCAACAGCCCTGCAGCATGGAAGCACCTTCCGACTTCCTCAGATGAAATGAGAGGCCGGCATGGAGACATGCAAACCCAGCCCAGCAGAGCCTCTCACGAGAACGTCCACAGTCGTGACATCTCATCCACTCCACCGGTCGCCTTACCATCCTTTCGGCCCCAGCGTGTCTCCTGGCTTGGCAGCTCTCATCCTGTCAGTAGGTGACATCCATGCCAGGTCAGCGTGGGCTCTGCTGTGGCGAGAGGTGGCAGACAGATGGCAGCCACCCTCTCCACATGCACGCCTCCATCTTTGCTCACCGATGCGGCTCACAGGCAAGAGAGGGCCCCTGTGGCGCCTGAGCTGCCCGGAGTGGACCCTTGACCCTGCTGGCCAGCACCTCAGGTGTATTTGGAACTAAGGACAGGAGAAGCTGGGCCAGTTAGACCACAGTGGGAGCTGGACCTGAAATATGGCACGTACCATGTGGGACAGGGCTGCTCCCGTCCCGCCCAAATCACGCACGATGAGAAGAAACACAGGAGCGGGGAGACGGCCCTACCGCAGAGGGAAGGCGCAGCCGTGGCTACTTTGCTTTCCGGCTCTCGTCTCGTGGTCACACTTGCCCCTCATGCACTGCTCCTACTCCTCTGCGAGACGCCTTTTCTGTCTTCTCCTTTTTATCTGGACCATCGTAAGTGACAGTCAGGGTGTTGTGCCGAAGACAGAAAATTCAAGAAGCCTGTTTGCTGCAGGGTTGCTTGGAGCCTTTATGTAACAATGTCTTGGTTTCTCGCCAGTGGTTGGGTCACAGAGTCACAGACTTAAATGACTTCCTGGGTTTACCAGACGTCGCTCTCGCTATGAGAAACGCTGATCTAACTCGCTAATTCATGCACCGCCTAGGCTCATGCACTGTGATTCACGCCACGCATGTGCGCTGGGATTCGGGCTCATTGACACAACGCCAGAAGTCTGAGGATTTGTAATCAGACTCTTCTAACTTATCACTAACATAGCTACGAATATCAAGGAAAATAGGCAAATCTACTATGAAATTGAAAAATAGGACGGACAACACGGGGTCAGACTCTCCACAAAGTCATTGATAAACACAAAAATATGGACCATGGTTGTTAAGATCCTGTCTGTCGGACCAGTAGGAAGTATTTAGAAAGTACGCTCTCCGAGGTGCTGACCCAAATCTGACTCATACATACTAGAAGAATAGGCTGCTAATGTAACTGATATATTAGCAGAAATAGGTTGCAGTCCATCTAGCCGTAAACGCTTTTTGGTTCTTGTTAGCCACAAAGGTATTTTCATCTATCTGAATTATTTAGAGAGTGGGGAAAAGCAAAGGTGGATGCTATCCAAGAAACTCGAATCTTCACGAATACGACTTACAGGCAGGCGAAGGTTGAGAAGCGAGCTGAAAGTCATGCACTGTGGAGCTCTCCTATTCAATACAGGTCAGTGGGGTACAACGGAGGGTACAGAATACACCTTTATTTTTATGGAAGACGGATTTTCAACAAAGGGGTGAAGGCCATACAAAGGGGTGAATGGTGCTCTCTGCAAATGCTTCTGAGGATGCCGTATGTCCTGAGAAAGCGGTGCTGAGGGAGACAGTCTCCTTGGTTGGGTGGACTATTCTATCAACAGCGATCAGAGTATGTTTGTTGTTAGTGATTGCTGGTTATCTAAATCGTTATTTTCTTCCTGCTGGATATATCAGATTCCTGACAGTGGGGCATTGATGCTTCCAGCCATAATAGATATGTTTATTTCTCACTGATCAGTTTTTGCCTTGCATCTTTTCGAGCTCTGTGGTCAGGAGCACAGACACTCAGGACTGCCTTGTATTCTTGAAGGACCAAACCTTGCACCACCCTGCAGTGCCCCTCCTTACTGGGAGCCGTCCTGCTTCGTCTGAAGGTGATTGAGATACTCCGCATGGTTCACATTTTTTCATCCTTTCATTTTAAACTCAAGTCTTTATATCGGAAATGAGTTTCTTTCTTTTGTGTACTCATTGGAGGGAGACAGAGAGAGACAGTGCAGTGGTGAGAAATCACCCCCCAGGGGGAGTGGCCACAACGCAATCCCTTCTTTTCCACTCTCCTCATGTGATTTGGAGCATGCATACACACACGCCTGACATTTTTCTTTTTTGTTTTTAAAATAATTATTTAAATGTGTTTATTCGTTCTTTTTTTAAAAATTTTTGACCAGAAAGAGAGAGGGACAGAGACACAGAGAGAAAGAGAGAGAGAGAGAGAAGTGAGAAAGTGAGAAAGCAAACCACCAGTTCTGGGACTTGAACCATGTCAGCCATGTAGGAATGTCCAGCACTTTAACCACTGTGCCACCTACTGGTCCCACACCCAACATAATTTTCAAGTCACCAGGTCCAGGACTCAAACTGCGGTTGGCCATGTGGGAGTCCAGTACCTCAACCACTATGCCACCTGCTGGCCTCTGTGAGTTTCTCATAGACAAAAATATGGTTAGGTTTTGGACTTTTCTAAAGTCCACTGATCATCTGTTTCAATGGATTTACTTAGGTCTTTCACATTTTAAGTAATTATTTATATAAACGGATTAAAAATCTACCATTTTCTTGACTGCTCTCTACTCATTTTTCTTTAACAGCTAATGTTTAATTTTATTAACACTGGTATATAAATTTTCATTCCTTTAAAGTTTCCAAAGAGCTTGCAATGATAATAAAAGTAAATGAGTATTTTGTTACAGGTACTTCAAAACACTACAGTACTTTTCTTTTTCTTTTTCTTTTTTTTGGAGAGGGTTTTCTTTTTCACTATAGGGCGTGTGCGCTCGCCAGACAGACAGAGAGAGACATAGAGACAGAAAGCGAGAAATCACCCCCCAGGGGGGATGGTCATGTCGCAATCCCTCCTCCTCCATTCTCCTCTCGGGATCTTTGGCACGCACGCACACGCGCCCGGCGTGAGTTTTAAGCCACCAGGTCCGGGACATGAACCGTGGTCGACTACGTGGGAGTCCAGTGACATAGCCATTACGCTAACTGCTGGTTCCCTATAGTATCTTTCAGACAAAATGTTTACATCTTCCAACTTTAGATATGAAACAGCTTGAGAAGGCATAGATCAAAAGGAAAAAAAGTATAGCAGAATTTATCTATTACATAAAAGCAAGAGGTAACTGGTTTGTAATTTCCAAGAAGAAAAATTCAAGAGTATTATTCTTAATATGTCTTGATAATGGGTTTTTGTCATTTTCCCATTTTCCTAAGTGATTTATGTAATATACTCCCTTCCCAATCTAAATAAGAAGACTCTTTTTTTCTCCTTTCTGCTTTCCTTGTTTCTCTTTCTTTTTAAACGTTTATTTACTTGTTTTTCTTTCTTTCTTCTTCTTCTTTTTAATTTTTGTTGTTGTTGTTGATTTGATAGAGGGCATGTGTGCTCACCAGAGACAGAGAGAGAGGGAGAAGGCAAAAGCACTCTATGATGGGGTGTTGTCATGCCACAATCCTTTCTCCTCTTCTTCATCCTTTTGGAAGTTTGGAAACACACATGACATGTTTTCCAAGCTACCAGGTCCAGAATTCAAACTATGCAACATGTGGGATTCAGCTCTCTTAGCCATTAGGCCACAGGGTCAGCCCAATACTTATTTCTCCATGAGTGGAAGAAAAGGAGAGAGAAAGAGAGAGAGAGAACCCCAACAGGGTCTTGACACCATGACTCACCATAGCTCTGGTCAGCCCAGATCATGGGAACACATGTGCCCAGCACAGACCCAGAGCCTTCCCACGTGGGTCACCTCCAAGAGCATTGTGTTTTACTACTGTGTCACCATCTAGGTGCTCACTTTGGGAAATTTCTATTGACCTGTTTTCAAGCTCACTGATTTTATCTTTAGCTGTATCTAGCCTGCCAATGAGTCCATCAAAAGCACTTCTCATTTCTGTAACTGTGTTTTTTTCTTTCCTTTTCAATGTATTTTGGTTTGAGAAATTGTAAAGGCATGTTATTTTTTATTCTTGCACTTCCTTTTGATTCTTAAGAGTTTCCATTTCTGTTTGTATTGCTCACCTGTTCCTGTATAATGTCTCCTTTTTCCATTACATACTGCTTGTAGTTATTTTAAATCCCTGCTTGATAATTCCAGCATCTCTATCTGGCTCTGACGAGTGCTTCATTTCTTCACATTATATTTTTGTGCACCTTATAACATGTTTTTCTTTTATGCCAGAGGGCACATGAGCATGTATGGCAGAGAGAGAGTGAGAGAGAGAGAGAGCGAGAGAGAGCGCAACAGCGAGAGAGAGCATGTGCCCCTAACAGGCCTGGTTATACTGCAGTTGTTCTTTTCTTCATTTATCCATCCTGTCAGACCCTGGGCACATGAATACATGCCTTTTGTGTTTTTCAGGTCATAAGGCCTAAACCCTGGTTGGCCTTGTGGGATCTGACTTCTGCTCAGTTCTTAACCCCTGCAGTACATGGCTGGTTTTCTTTTTTCTTTTCTTCTCTTTCCTTTTTTTTTTGTGAGAAGGCTGGACATGCTATATCAGGTACTAGAGACTGACTGAGGCAAGCAGGATTTTAGTGTACACAGTCATTGGCCAGGTGGTGTCAAACTGCTACAGTACCCACAGGTCATGCTTCCCAGGTGTCCTCTTGGCCTCAGGCTTCCCCCGGAGCTCATCCTCAGAGTGAGTGTGTGTGGCAGCTCTCAGCTGTGACACACTGCTGTTACACTGGAGCCTCTGGCTGTCAGCGAGGCCTGGGTGCTCTGTGTCCAGTCTGTGTCTCTGGGCTGTGACCTCACAAGGCTTCTGGGGCTGGGGTAACCCCTCTTCGGCTGAAACGTTCTCCACCTGTGTCCCGGAAGTGCTGGATCTGAGTCTTCCCTCCCCACCCTGACCCACCAGTAAATAGACAAGTGAGAAGTGAGAGGACCGCCCTGTGCCCAGGTGGGGTCAGGTCACAGCACTGGCTCCTGGGAAGAGCAGTGTTTGTCATGGAGGAGGACATGGCTGCTCTTTCTCCTCTGCCCAGCAGGGCCAGGAGAGGGTCTTCTTTGGACATCACCCTGAGAATGTGGCGGGTTCCCTATGAAGACTTCCCCCTCAAGGAGTTGCTCACTCTCGTGCTGTCCACCCTCAGGCTCCCCAAATCCACTGGAACCGTCACTCCAGATGTGGCCGCACAGCCTCACTGCCGGGGAGCAGACACGGCTGTGGCTCGGTACCCACTGGTTCCTCCGGATGTCGGAGCTGTGCGGCCACGTCCTGTGCTTCCTGAAGTGAGGTCAGCGCTGCGAGCACTGAGTTCCCACAGCCACCGTCGGGCCCTGTCCCACCAGTCTCTACTTGTTCCCAGTACGGGGACGTGGGCCGGGGAAGGGCTTGGTGGACACAGGTTCGATAGCACACAGACAGGGTTTGCCCAAGAATGAGAGCACAGCTAATTTAACTCCTCTGGCAAAGCACTTGGTGTCAAGGACAAGGGACGCTGATATTATTTTTTTAAACACTTATTTATCTGTTTATTTGTTGTGATTTTTAAGCTGCTGGGTCTGGACTTGAACCATAGTTGACCATGTGAGAATCCAGGGATTGATGAGAGAGAGATTTTTGCTATAGGGTGTGTGCATTTGCCGAAGAGACAGAGGGAGACAGAAAACGAGAAATCACCCTCCAGGGGGGACGGCCACACTGCAGTCTCTTCTCCTCCATTTTCCTCTCGGGATTTGGGGTACACACGCACACACACCCAGCGTGAATTTAAGCCGCCGGGTCCAGGACTCGAATTGCGGTTGGCTATGTAGAAGTCCAGCAACGTGACCATGACACCACCTGCTGGTCCTAGTACCACGTGCCTTCACCGCCACACCACCTCTGGCTGTTAGACTGTGGACAGCTCACCTGACTGGGCGCGATTCTTTCACCTGGTTGGAAATCTAAGCTGAACCTGTGACACTCAGAGCGAAAGTGTGAAAGCCATGGTCGCACAAGGGTCACCGTCTACACGAGGCTTTCTTCACCTCTGCCTCTTGAGTCATTGCATCAAGCACAGAGGTCTTCCTTATTCTGATATTGCTACAGGTTTTCCACCCAGAAAGGGAAGTCGCTGAGCTCTTACTGTCAACATCCCCTAGCAGGAAGCAACAGGAGAGGGAAGCGGACATGGCAGGCCTGCAGCAATCTTGTTTCCTGCTTTTTATGAGATTTGAGTTTCTGTAAGTATCCTAAAGAACCTTTAAAAAGGGTTGGGGTAAGGATCTAAATAAAGTCTTGTAATGCAAGTCAGTTAAGTCACTTTCACTGCAATAAAACGAGAATGCTGAAAGCTGAGAAGGGGGGATTCGTTCCTGCAACCTTTCACGATATTTCGGCATGTGGCTTTTCAGGCCGGGCAATCAGCATGCTAATTAAAACCACACTCTGAATGTCAAACTGTCATCTGCAGTGTGACCACTGTGTCAGACCGAGAGGACCGGCTGCGCGTCAGTGACATCGCCGCTGTGACATTTCTCAAGGACTAGCGAGTGAAGCAAAGGCTTTGCCGTGGAGTGAGTGTGGGTAAACTGAGGCCTCTGCCACCCGGCAGGTACCTGAGCTGCTCCCGGACGGACAGCCCTCACAGCCGTGGGTCACCGCACCAGAGACCAGGCCAGCCTGGAGTGTGGAGTGGTCCAGGGGACTGGATCCCACATGGCCAACCGGACAAGTCAAGTCCTGGACCCGGGGCCGTGGGAATCATGCCTGAGTATGAGCCCACGATCTCAAAGGAGGGAGAAATGGAGAGGGATTGAGCATGAGCAGGCCCCATGGGGTGCGCGCTCTCTCTCTCTCTCTCTCTCTTTCCTCCCTTTTCTCCCTCTCCCTCTCTCTGGTGAGCACATCGTCTCTCTCTCTCTTGCGAATTTTTTAAAATTCAGAGACAAAGCGTGCTGAGGTAGTCGTTGCGTCTCAGAGAATCCCCTTCAGCTTGCGAGGCCATCCCCAGGGGAGCCGTCTCCACAGCCCTCGCTGGGCTCTGAGATGACATATCAAAACGCCCCAGGTCACGCTGGCAGAGCAGTTCTCCACCGTGTGTGTGTCCGCGCAGCCCCTCTGACGGGCTGTACTTCCAGGAGCGGTTTTAGAG
>NW_006204543.1:1418094-1440036 GCF_000334495.1 Tupaia belangeri chinensis
GGTTTTAGAGCAAAGAGCCTTGGGGAGAGAGACAGAGAGACAGAGAGACTCCCTCCAGGACAAGGCATGTTTGTCTCCTGGGCAGGGTAAGAGATGGAGACTTCCTTGGGCCTTTACACCAGTTTCCTAGGCTCAGGGTTGCTCAGCTGTGGCACAGACTCACTGTGGATCCACGTCTCACCCCCGGCACTGAGGGGGTGGGAGAAACTGTGCGCATGGAGCTTTCACTCCTTCCCTAAAAATGTTTAGTAGTCGTGGCTTTGAGGTGAAGGCATGACCAAAGGCCAACTGAGCGGAATGCCAGGAGCCTCCAGGTCATGCTTAGTCTATCTAGAAGCATCTATGTAGATGGGAGACCTCAGAGGACAAGGCGGCGGGGCTGTTCCCGAGGGGTCTGAACGGGGCATAAACAACTGTACATTAAGAGACTGAGTGTCCGACGACAGGATGGCAGCACCTGCATGCCCTGTGCGGTCCTAGCAGCACACGAGCAACCCCAAACCGGGTCCTCCCCGTCTCACGTAGACTCCTTTTGTGTCTCCCTCATCTGTGCCTCCATCAGCTCCAGCTTTTGAAATGCGTGTGGACAAGGAAGTACCCACCCCTCGCTCAGCTCTGACCGCCAGCACCCTGGGGTTCACCGCTGTTCGGCCACGGGCTCAGCTCCACGCCTCACCGTGGAACCCCGGGGCTGGTGCGTTCCCGTCTGCCATGTGGGGATGAAGCTCCTCTGTTGTCATCTCCAGGACTTAAGCCAGCAATGGAACCGTGTGTGCGAGAGTCCCGCAGAGCCTCCAGCTGTGATTTTCAAAGTTGCCTTTGACCTCTCTGCAAAGGGAACCCAGAACTGTCCCCTGCGGCCGAGAAGCTCCTCCGCGGCTTTGGAGGGTGGTCTGAAGCAGGAGCCACCACGCAGAGGGACCGACCTAAGCCTGCCAAGTGGAAGGCAGGTGCCAGGGGTCTTCTGGTGAGGCAGAGCTCACCCTGGCGAGGTTGCAGGGGAGGAGCGAGGCTGCCCCGCCGGCACCCGCATCACCCCTTTGTCTCTGTCTAAGCTGGGTCATCAAGAGGGGCTCCTTGGCTGTCCATTTTTGTCCTTCCAGTGCTGGTCTGGCCACGTCCCCCGGGACACGCGACTGCTGTTCCCCAGTGGTGAAACTTGGTCCAGTCCCCTGGAGCACCAGCGGCCGAAGACCTGGGGGAGCTTTGTGTTGGCTCTTCTGTGACAGAGGGAGGGATGGCTCTGCTTGTAGGGAATCCAGACCCGCACAAGGCCAGGTCATCTTTAAAGGAACCCATTCTGAGTATGTAACAAGATTTTGTTTTGTTTTGTGACTGCTCTTTCAATTCACGTCAGCTAATTGCAAATTCTGGCAACCGAAAAGCAAGGGCTATGATTTTCTGCATGGCTTGAAAACTGATATTCCTGACTCTTCATATTCACTGGCAGACAACTAAGACACTTTCTCCCGTTAACGCAGAGCGCACGGACTGACTTTCTGTTTGAAGAAAATCATCCGCATGGGGTAATCATGCACAAGATAAATTAAGTTGGAATCTATGAACCTCATTGTAAGTATATAACAGTAATGTCTTGAACATTTAAAGCAGGAGGAAGATTCTGCTTCAACCATGCATTGTTAGCAAAATCCAGTGGTGTGGTCTGACTTTCATATTCTGGTTAAATAATCTCATCTCCGTCATGTCATGAGGAAGTGCATTAAGTCATTCAGCCATTAGCCAGCGATCAGCAGCGGTGAGTCATCAGTCAGTCAGAGGAGTGTGGACTCAGAGCCAGACAGGTGGGGGGGGCGCATTCCTTCCTCTTTCACGGTTTCCTATCAGGGATGTAAATCTGGAAGATCAGAAGGCCTGGGAAGACACCACCTGCCACGCAGGACACCCTCAGGTTCAGACCCCCCCCAACTTTGTATCTTGCTTCTTTGTCTACTCCCAGGTGGGTGCTTTTCTCCTACTTTTTTTGTCCCTCCAAAATAGATTTAAAAATATCCTGCATTTAGAAAAAAAATCTTGAATGGAAAGGTTCCTATCGGGGATGTAAATCTGGAAGATCAGAAGGCCTGGGAAGACACCACCTGCCACGCAGGACACCCTCAGGTTCAGACCCCCCCCAACTTTGTATCTTGCTTCTTTGTCTACTCCCAGGTGGGTGCTTTTCTCCTACTTTTTTTGTCCCTCCAAAATAGATTTAAAAATATCCTGCATTTAGAAAAAAAATCTTGAATGGAAAGGTCAGATAGAGAGAAAATGAGTCACGTTTTCCAGAAGCCCTGGCTAAGGTGTGGGGAGAGATGACCTTCAAATTCCCTTACCGCTAGAGGATGTTCCGACGCCAGGAGAATATCTAGACAGTGTCTCTGTAGCTCACTCCACGGCCAGCTCTCTGTGTACTTCCTGACTCAATCATTTTTTTAATCATAAAAATGTTTTAAAATAAAATTAGTATTCATTAGTTATTGAAAACACAAAAGAAACACATGAGATACTTAATATGATGGTCAATGAACACTAAAGAATTTTTTTTACTAGTGATATATTTATAGATCATATGAAACCTGAATAGAATTATTGGTTCAATTAAAAGAAGATCTTTCTTTGTCTAAGGACTAAAGTTGGCATTAAGAGAAACAGCTTATTTTTGTTGTTGTTGATGGGATTTGTGGATATTTGAAAACTACTACAAATAAAAAATATTAATACATAAGAAATTAAATACACAGAATCCATTATATGATTTTTTTTATGGCCAGAGGGTGCATGTACTCTCCAGAGAGAGAGACAGAGACAGAGAGGGAAGAAAGCACTCCCTTAATGGGGTGTTGTCACCCTCAATCTCTACTCTTTCATTCTTCCATCCCGAAAATATTGGGATCTGAACCACAGTCAGACATGTGGGGTCCAGCTTCCTTAACCCCTAGGCTCTAGGGCCGGCCCCTCTTACCCTTTGTCATGGTTGCTCTTTTATCTGTGTGCTGCAGTCCTCAAGCACCCGCTCTCCCGGGGTGTCAGCTGCTCCCATTCCCATCCCAGCCTCAAGGTTGAGCTCCAGCGCCCTCTCCTCTGTTCTAGCTCGGATTCCGTGAGGCTGGTTTGGGGTCTCCTGTTGCCCACTGTGCGTCTGTGAGGTACATTCCGTCTGCACGTCTGCCTCATCGTGAGAGCCAAGTCCTAAGGTCAGCAAGGGCATTTCGTCTCTCTCTGTGTCCAGCAGCACACCTGGCCCACACAGGCATGCGCTCTCGGAGGAATGAATAAGCAGCCTAGGCAGACCAGAGATTTCTCGGCACAGTCCTCCGTGATGTCTTCTCCAGAGTAGGAGTGGTGCTATTTGGACCCTTCACACTTCTGCTGGACTGGAGTAAACACAGATCTTGTTCATCCCAATAAACTACTTAATTAAGAAGAGTTGTTGAAATGTCAATACATATTCAAAAGGGAGGCTTTCTGTAGATAATTTGAAATTCAAATGATCTGGCTGTGATAAATGAGAGCTGACGGTAAAGATTACTGGTCGTTCATTGGAAGTGCTTATTAGTCCTGTGGCAGTACTTAGCACCCTGCAGGGAAGGGGGGGCAGACAGAAAGGCCCTCCGGACGCTCACTGCCAACAGCAGGGAAGGGAATGTGCCATCTACACTTCCAACTCAGTCTGTTGAGCTACAGCATTTCCTGAGACCACCGAAGACGTGTACGAGCTCAGCACGGAAACAAAGAGACGAAATGAAAACCTCTGTCCAGTGGGACCAACGTCAGCTCAGGGCCCTCCATTCACACCATCTTCCAACAACTGCTATCCCCAACCAAACTGTAAACCAAACACCGGTTTGGGAACCAGTTAGGGAAGAACTGTCAGTGGCCTTTCCAGTTTTGCACCGTCCCATGCCTGGTATTCTCCTGATGCTCTGGACACATTTGCATAAAGGAGGAGCGAGAGTAAGACAGAGTACCCAGTGTCTGTTATATTCCACACGCTTCGGTGTTCTCCTCTTGTTATGAGATAGGAATCAGCGCTCTGTCCCAGAGGTCGAGGCTCAGAAGAATGAACACACCAAAGGGGACATAGCTAGAAAGTGAGAGCGACCCCAGGTCCCCCAAGTTCACCAAAGGTTCTTAAATATAATTCTAGTCTGATTTTCATAGCGTTAAAGACAAGTTATATACATCTTTTTAATACTTATGTATTCATCTTTTTTTCCCTATATACTTGTGAATAAAGTCTATTAATGAGTTCCTTCAATTTCCAACAATTTTACTAATACACAATAATTTATAATGTTTATGATTATCTAAATTGATAGTTATTTTTATTTTTATTTATTTTTTGAGAGGTTTTTGCTATAGGGCATGTGCACTCGCCAGACAGACAGAGACAGAGAGGCAGAAAGTGAGAAATCACCCCTCAGTGGGGAGGGCCACGCCACAATTCCTTCTCCTCCATTCTCCTCTCCAGATCTTGGGCATACACGCACATGCGCCCGGCGTGAGTTTTAAGCCACCAGGTCCGGGATGCGAACCGCGGTCGACTACGTGGGAGTCCAGCGACATAGCCATTACGCTAACTGCTGGCCCCGATAGTTATTTTTAAATGTATAACTTTGAGGGTACAAGTTTACTGTTTTATCTGGTTTATTATTCAATCAAATATAATAGAATATTAAATATCAACACCTCATATGGCTCCTCATGGATCCCTTGCAACTAGTAGACAGAAGTTATGGCAATACCAACCTTGCCAGGTGAGCTATAAATTCAAGCACTAAACACCTCTGGCTGCTAAATTTCTTCAGCTCCCCATCAATTATGTTAATTCTCAAAACCAGGCAAAACCAAGGGCTGTAGATTGAATTACCTTGTCCGCTGCATTCATACCTGTATTGTTTTGGCTTTCATGATCTTGTTACTGTTCTCAAATGTCATCACCCATGAAAACTTTCCCTAGTACATCATCAAAAAGGAAATTAGAAAATATCTTGAACTGAATAAAATTTAAAATGCGATATATAAAAACGTATGGGATGGCAATAAAGTAACGCTTAGGGAGACATTTATACCATTAAATACCTGTATTAAAAAAGAAAAAAAAAACAGTGTCTTCAATGTCTGTGCTAAGAAACTAGAAAAAGAAGAACAAAATAAATCCAAAGTTAAAAGAAGAAAGAAAATAATAAAGACCAGGGGGGAAATACTGAAATACAAAATAGAAAAATAATAGAAAACAATCAATAAACCCAAGGAATTTTGGGGGAGGGATTAATAAAATGATAAACCTCAAGCAGACTGATGAAAATAGAAGAAGACACAGACTACAACATCAGGAATGAGATAGACAATATCATTACAAACTCTACCAATATTAAAAATATATACTCCATGGAATGCTATTCAGACATAAGAAACAACAAGGCCCTGGAATTTGATAGAAAGTGGATGAATATGGAAGATTTGTTGCTGAGTGAAGCAAGTCAGGCTATGGAAGAGAGACATTGTATGTCTCCACTTAACATATACCGACTGTCTGCACTCTATGGTAGAGACTGAAAGACTGGAGGACATGAAAGCATTAAAAATTGTTATGGACACTAGAGACAAAGTGGAAGGAGATTGTAGGAGGGGAAGAGCATAGGAAAGGAAATTTGGGGAAAAATAGAGAGGTAAGACATTTGTGAGACAGATATGGTTTATTATCTGTTGATGAGGGTGTGTACAGTATTCTCCACTGGGCTGGACTGAGGTGTATATCACACTAGGTAAAGTCTCTTTACAATTTAAATGACGTACAATGATTGAATGTATAAATAATGATAATAATATAATAAAGGAAAAAAGACTAGGGGAATATTAAGTAAAATTCCAGACCAATAGAGTCAGCAACTTACATTAAAAGGAAAGATCCCTGAGAATTATAAACTACAAAAGCACATCCGAGAAGAAATAGATCACTTAAATAGTCCTATAGCTATTAAAGAAGTTGAGTTTGTAGCTCACAAGCTTCCCAAAGGAGAAAATTTCAAGAAAAGGAATGGCTTTATTCTACTAAATATTTACCAAAAAAATTAACCAATTCTATGTAAAGGTTTCATAAAAATTGAGGAGAGAATAATTCTCATCTCATTCTATGAGGCCACCATCAGTCTGAAACTAAAACTAGATTAAAACATCGCAAGAAAAGAAATTACAAACCAATATCACTCATGGACGGGGTGAGTTTTAAAATTTTATTTTAGAAAATCAAACCCAAAACCATGTAGAAAGGATAACACATCATAATCGAGTAGGGTATAGCTCAAGAATGCAAGATAGGCTTAGCATTCCAAAATCAATTTGCCATATTAAAAATAAAACGACAACATGGTTTCATCAGAAGTAAGCATTTGACAAAATCTAATATTCATAATCCTTATGAAAAACTCTCAACAAAGAATAGAAGGGCATTTTCTCAATCTGATAAAGGCATCTATGAAAAATATACAACATTAGGAGAGAAAGACCGAATGCTTTCTCCTCCATATTGGAAACCAGGAAGGAATGTTCTTGTCATTTCTATTCCATACTGCAGTGGAGGTTCTTGTTGGTGCAAGAAACAGAAATAAAAAGCATCTACATTGGAAAAGAAGAAACAAAATTCTCTATGTAGACACACTATTGTCTATGCAGAAAATTTGATGGACTTTGTTTTTAAAAGTTACATTGAGTCATCAGAAAAGTCATGATACATTTTTGCATAGAAAAACAGAAAAACACATCATGACTTTTCTGATGATTCAACAAAATTGGTGAGTCTAGTCATATTTCAACATGCAAATATAAAAAATTTTCATTTCTACATACTACCAACAAACGTTGAGTGTAAATTCAATTAGTGTTATTAAATTAATGTAAATTGAAATTTTAAAATACCATTTACAATATCATCCAAAAAATACAAAATAACAGCGGGAATAAAACTGAAAAAAATATGCAAGGTCTCTGTGTTTAAAACCAGAAACGGCTGCTAAGAGAAATTAAAGGAGACTTAAAGCAATGGCTCTCGATTGATTTTCCACCCCAGGGGACATTTGCCAATGACTGGGGACATTTCTCACTGCTACAACCAAGGACAGGTGGGGGAGGGCAAGGGATAGGTCATTCTGGGCTGCGGTGGGTAGAGGCCATGGGTGCGGTTGAGTCCTACAATGTGCAGAAGAGCTCCCCATAACACAGAGTGATGTAGCTCAGAATGCCCACGTGCTGAGGTTTCGAACCCCTGGCCTGACGGAGAGAGAAATATTGTCCGTGGGTCAGAAAGCTCAACATCATTAGGATGTCAGTTCTCCATAAATTGAGCTATAAATTCCAAGCAGCCCCAATCAAATCCCCAATTTTTTGCATATCTTAACAAGCCAATTCTAAAATTCCTATCAAAATGCAAAGGGCCTAAAATGGCCAAAACAACTTTGAGAAAGACTAAGAAACTGCGTGAGCAAACACGACACGATTTGGGGTCTTTTAATACATCTATCGAAGTCAAACTGGCGCAGTCTAAACCTCCACACAGACAAATGGGACAGAAGCAAGTTCAGATATGAGCCCACAGATGAAGATCTTCAAAAAGTTCATGAGGGAAAAATAAAAACAAAATCCATGCATGGATTAAAACTTTTTTGCACCAAAATAAATTCATACTATTTTTTCCCCTGAAGTTTGCTATAGGGCATGTGCACTTGCTAGGGACAGAGAGAGAGAAAGAGAAAGTGAAAAAACATCCCCCAGGGAGGTTGGCCACACTGCAATCCCTTCTCCTCCATTCTCTTCCTAGGATTTTGGGTGCGCGCGCACACACACACACACGCACGCACACACACCCTATAAATTTTTCAAGCCGTTGGGTCTGGGACTCTAACCATGCAGTCAGCCACATGAAATCAAACTGTTCTAACCTCCATGCCATCTGCTGGCCCCAAACTCATACTTTAATTCTATTTTTTTATGAACATTTGGAAATCCCTTTGTAAATATAAACAACTGATTTTCAGCAATACTGCAAAGGCAATTCAGTGAGCAAAGGATTTTTCTTTTTCAACAAATGGTGCTACAACAATTGGATATGCATAAGTAGAAAATAAATTTCCATACCATATGCAAATACTAACTCAAAATATATCATATATATATAAATGTTTTTAAAACCATAAAAATCTAGGAGAAACATAAAGAAATATCTTTGTGATCTCTGGTTGGGTAAAAATGTCTTAGCTACAATACCAAATAACTGACACATAAAAGAAAAGAATAGATAAGTTGGACCTTGTCAAATTTAAAAGGCATGCCTTCTGTAAAACTGTTAAGAGAATGAAAGGACAAGCCAGGGAGAAGGAAAAAAAAGTTACAAAGAATATATAAGATAAAGAATTTCCAAAATTTGTAAGGAACTGTCAAAACTTAACAAATCAGTTAAAAACTGGATAGAATATTTCAAGTGGCCTTTTATTAATGAAGACAAAAAGATGGCAAATAAAGACATGGGAAGATGTTCTACATTGTTAGTTAATAATAAAATGCAAATTAAAGCCAAAAGGAAGTCCCAGCATATGACTGTTAGAATGGAAAAGGGGGACCAGCAGTTGGAGTAATGGCTACGTCGCTGGACTCCCATGTAGTCGACCACAGTTTGAGTCCCGGACCCAGTGGCTTAAACTCAGGCCAGGTGCATGTGCGTGCGTGCCCAAGATCCCGAGAGAATAGAGGAGAAGGGATTGTGGTGTGGCCATCCTCCCGGGGCGGGGTGTGTGTGTGTGATTTCTCACTTTCTGTCTCTGTCTTTCTGGCAAGCACATGTGCCCTATAGCAAAAACCTCTACAAAGAAAAACCAAAAAGAATGTAAAAGGCTGATGATACCAAGTGTTCGTTGAGTATATGGAGGAACTGGAATTCTCATGCACAAATAGTGAAATGTGCAGAGGTAAAAGCACTTTGGAAAATAGTGTAGTCGGTTCATTAAAAAAAAAAAATGACACCACCCCCTGATAAGATTTACTTTTAGGTATTTACCCAAGATAATGAAAGTAAAGGTATATGCAAAGACATGTACATGAGTGTTCATAACAGCTCAAATGTAAAAGTAAAAATGTGAAGACCATCCCAATGTTTATCAACAGGTGAATGGCTAGACAAATTGCGGTCTACTGCTTGGCAACAAACAGAGGGGACTACTGATGGGCACAGTAACACGAACACATTGTGCTAACTGTGCTGCATGAAAGAACAGAGAAAAAGGGTGCCTATTATGTGATCCCATCAACATTTCAGAGAATGCTTACTGAGCTCCTGTTGAAAGCGCATTACTTGTTGTTGGAGACAGGGATGAACGTCTTCGAGAGGGCTGGGGATGTTACAAAGCAGCGTAAGTCAACGTTTTGGGGGAATGAATATGTCTGCTATTTTGATGATGGTGGTTTCACGTCTCAAATTTGGTTAAATTCTACACTTTAAATACATACAGCTTTTGTGTGTCATTTATAACTCCAAAAAGCTATTTAGAAAATGAAATAAAATCGTTAAAACATAAAATTGTTCTTCCAGAACACACGGCTAACAGACAAACACTTCTAATAAGACAGAAAGGTGACATATTAAGAATCAAATTATTACGTGCAAAATTTGACTAGTAGGAGCGCATGAAAAAAGAGAAAATAATTTTTTTTAAATAATAGAAGAAAAATGTTCAGAGCTAAGAGAGATCTACAGGCTGAAAAGGTTCACCCAAGATCCAATACCATAAACTGAGAAAGATTCACACAAAATGCAAGTTTGTGAAATGGCAGAAGGACCTCACAAAAGTTCTTTCAACCCAGGGATAGCTGGGGGGGGGGGGGGGAGGAAATGAGGAGTCAGAGATGACCCACCTGTGAGTAAGTCGATAATCTGACATCAGACTTACCATCGACACCGCTGCATGATGAGATACAACATGCGATAACTTCAACGTTCTGGGGAAATTTCTTTTCAATATACTATCGGGCCATCGGAAAAGGCACGATGTATTTTTCCGTTTTTCGGTGCGAAAATGAGCCACGACTTTTCTGATGACCCAAGAGTTGATACCTTAGCAACTACCAATTGGGTCTGAATGACCAAGGAAAGACTTTGGCATTCACAAAGTCTCAGAAAACTTCATTTACAAATGGCTTTCCTGAGACATAACCAAGAAGGAACTGAGTCAAATGAGAAATGCTACCAGTTAAAGGGGGCAGACATAGACTATTAAAAAACCTGACCACCACCACAACAAAACCAGGAGTCCATTGGAATGAAAGCATAGGATGGGAGTTTTGCAGCAGGTCCAAACAGAAGTGGTCCTAATTTGCATGGAAAGTCAGACAACACGAAGAACATATTCATGACGAGAAATAGAAAGAATTCCCAACAGTAAATCTACCGACAAAATGGTGGCTGGCAGGTATCTGTTCAAGAAAGCACAGCATTCCTTCCTCGTTAAGATCACAAAGCAAATTAGGAACTCCAGACTGAGTACCTGCGGGTGATAGTGCTGGATGACACCTAGGAAAGTGTTGACGCAAAAATAAACGCGACGTGGGTAGTTGTAGCTGAAGGAATCTGAGAAAAAAATTTAGGAATATTCTTCATGTAGCTGAAGGTTGATGCACCGGAGTTTTAAAAGTGAGAGAGAACCCAAGCAAGCCAGATAGCTCTGCTGTAAATAGTATTTGAATCATCTCTATTACATCAAAGTTGTTCACTGCTTTCTGCTTTTTCAATTAGGTTGCAAGTAAAACCCTCATGGCTGAAGTGTGGTTCGAGTGCAAAATGCAAAAGCTGTCACCCTTGACAAGGCGCGAACAGCTGACAAACCTTTCTTCTTCGTGTGCCATCTGCTGACACCACTTCCCAGGCAGCAGCTCTACAGCTTTTCTGCTCATCCCTTCTAACATTCATCTTTTTACACGGACGTGAAATACTAGACCTTGAATTGCGCTTACGTAGTTCAGCTCAATAATGCGGGCTAGTCATTAGTTTTCCCTTTGTTTTGGAGAGATTTTCACTGTAGGGCGTGTGCGCTCGCCAGACAGACAGAGAGAGACATAGAGACAGAAAGCGAGAAATCACCCCCAGGGGGGATGGTCACGCCGCAATCCCTTCTCCTCCATTCTCCTCTCGGGATCTTGGGCACGCACGCACACGCGCCCGGTGTGAGTTTTAAGCCACTGGGTCCGGGACACGAACCGCGATCGACTACGTGGGAGTCCAGCGACATAGCCATTACGCTAACTGCTGGTTCCCTAGTTTTCCCTTTTTAAGATCAATCTACAAACATAATATTAACACTGAAGTGTAATTTTATGGTTGTACGAAGAATGCAAATGCTTTCATTTTACAATGTAAAATTATGGTTACAAAGATCCTGAGAAGAGGATGGAGAAGGGATTGTGATGCGGTCATCCCCCTGGTGGGTGATTCCTCGCTTCCTGTCTCTGTATCTCTGGTGATTGCACGTGCCCTATAGCAAAAATCTCTCTCTCAAAAAAAAATTAGGGTTACAGCAAACAGAAGATGGGAGGTGGAAAAGGAGTAAGAGACATGAAGAATGAGATATCTGCAGCTTTATCTAATCATGGAGAGTCAAAAGCAATTGCCTAACTCTAGTGAAATAAGAAATGGAGATTCACAATGTAAAAACATTCTATGATTATCTGACTGCTGAGGCCACTACTTGGTTGCCACATGGTTTTAGACAACTGCAGAAGCTGTCGTCTGCCATGCCAGCAAATTACAATGTTATTTATAAGGACCCTCTACATTGCTGGTCTACCGAGTCTAACTAGAACTTGCTTATTTAAAAACAAGGAGTGCGAGTCTCTGATGCAATCAACAGCCATGCCAATGCAGACCTGTACAGGGCTGAACGTCCTACCTTAGACACGTTACCGCAATCTCACGGATTCAGTCTTCTCTGAAGAATGACGTCCCCTTGGCAATGCCTATTGTTCAGAAGTTGGTAGAGAGGAAGTTAGAGCAAGAACTGAATAATGGTGCCAGATGTGGCCACTGGCGGTGGCACCCAGCGAACAGGGGAAAGATGAGATAAAGGCTCTCTGGGTCTAGTCACAAGCAAGACACTTTTCACAGAAGAAATTTGCAAGAAATCTGGCCAGAATGTAAACATCCTTCCTCCTGCAGCTATTGGTAATTTAAGCTTGTCACCAGGCATAAATGTCCGACAGTGACGGTCTAGCCAAGAATTAGCATGGAACATGTCCAATTCGGGATTCCAAAGCAGACCAGGAATGCAAGAAACGTGTCCATATCATAACAGTAATAATAAAGCCCGACAGAGATGAAAGATGGGGCCGGCAGAGAATGACCGAAGAATCTAGGTTATTTTGTTTGGGTAGATACATTTGAAGGTAGCCTGGCCATTACGCGGCACGGCAGGGCACGCTGTGGACACAGAACCGCTGTAGGGGGCTTTCCTTTCAGGGTGCTCGCAGAGACGCCAGTGGCATCCCCGGGAGCCTACAGATACAGTGCACATTAAGGTCCTGTCTGCTTCAAGGTATCTGAGGGCCTAATTCATGCACTCATGCAATCGCTCACTTAGTCATTCAGAAATACTGCGTGTTACTTTCTCAACCAAAAGGAGACAAGGAAAACTACCTTGTGACACAGAAGAACCAAAGATAAGGACCCATACCATTTTGGCCAGGAATACTGGTATGTGGATTCCTTGGCTTTTCATGTAAAAATATTTATTTCTGAAAACACTTATTTGGAGATAGGGACAGTTAGATATTTATATGTCTCATTGTCCTGTGAAGCTCAGAGAGAATTACGGTTTTTCTTTTTTTTCAAAGTCGTATTTCAATTGGTCTCACATTCAGTCCATGTGGGGCTTGTTCCATGTGACTTTCACTACAATTCAAAGGAGCCTGTGCAACCACCAGTGGCTGAAATTAACGTAACCACACCCTTTAAACAAAAGATAGCCAAAGAGGAAAAAAAAAATCAGTCTTCACATTTAAGTCACTTAGTCCTTTTTTAATAAATTTGAATTCATTCATCAACACGTTTCATATTGTATCTATCACTCAATTTTGCTGTTTTTTTTTCATGTCAAATAATACCAAAAAATTACATCAATGTGCTTAAGCAAAACTGGGTTTAAATCGATCTTTACAATGAAATGAAATGAACATGGGAATTGACCATGACGGCCATGGCCTGCTCGTATGAGTATAATCCTGTACTTACCTTGAACACACTCATAGATTTGTGAATAGGGACAGGAGACGAGGGTGACTAACGTGATCACAGGGCTGGCCCTAGGGAGAGGCATGGGACACGAGCCGCTCTCTGGGAGGTTGCTGTTTACCCAGGTGGGAGAATTTAGTGTTTCAGGAAAACATGGCACCTTTCAATGCGGTAGAAGAGGTAATCAATCCAAGGTACACTCGCTGGTGTCCTGGGAAGGTTGAAGCCACCTGGCGACTCTTGGCCCTCCAGTTCACGGTTACTCCGCCTGATGGTTTGCACCGAGCGCCAGACTCGGTTCTGAGAGTAACAAGACATTCCACCAGTGTTCAGTTTAGCTTCCATAAAATGGCCCGAAATATAAACTGGTCTGCAGGTGGAGAGCTAAAGTAAGAATTATGGAGTGGTTTATACTTTCGAGCCAGGAGATTCCAAGTTGGACCTCTTTTGAACACCCTGGTCAGGGACAGACTAGTGGATGATTTCCTCGAAGCAGAAAGGAACATCTACAGCTGCAAAGTGCCGGCCCCCTCAAGCCAGTCCCAACTTTACTTGGCATCACCTCTGAGATGGCCTCCTGGCTTAGACGGGAGAGAAGACCTTGGGTGGGAGGGACCGGCCACGTCACAGTTCTGGGTGCTGACACAGACGCGGTACTGCAGATGGACGTGTGGTTTTCGAGCCTAATGGGACTCGTATCATGACATCCTCTGTCATCTGCTTGCAGTTCCGGGGGAGTGAATGTCTCGCAGTATAGACAGCGAAACCCCCTGACAGTCCTGGGGTTGGTGAACAGGAATAACACTTGCTGTAGAGATGACTCCAGCCTTACTGGCCCTTCTCTGCGGGGATTTCTTCAGCAGGGCTCTTGAGCTGTCTGAAGCATATCTGAAGATGGGTCATTTCCAACGGCTGTAACAAGACCCCTCTGTACATTCCGAGTCCAAAATGTGAAGCATTTCGGAAAGATGGACCTACTTAGAATATTCACTCTGAATGATTTTCAGTTTTTGAGAAAGAAATCTCATTATATGCCGAATTAAGCTTTTCATTCCTTACTCAGGAGGTCTGGACGTGAGAAACGACAGCCCTCTCCCGTGAAGTCAGAGGTCTGGGTTCAGAAGTCCTGCATGCGGCTTGCTCACTGGCTCGAGTAACTACTGTGGAGTAATGAGAGGTCGTTTGAACAGGACCAAGAATCAGACTCAACTCGCTACTGTGGGCACAGCTAGCACTCTCTTCTCACAACTTGTAAAAATGAGAAGCTATAAAGTAATTTCATTAGAAGAAAAGTAATCTTCTGAAGTGGATTAGAGCAAACACATATCCAAGGATCTTAAAAAGATTTTGTTTTTTTACAGAATCTAGTGTGTGTGTGTGTGTGTGTGTGTGTGTGTGTAGTTACAAACACTATTTATAGTATAGCTATTATGTTAACGTCATCGCAGTGTCTACAAAGTTGTGGATCCCAGTCCTGGTGGCAAATGCATAGAAAAAGCTCAAAAGCTAATATGACTATACCATGCAGGTTGACATCCAGAAAACCTTGGGAAGCAGACTGCAGTCCTTCTGAGCCCCATGGGGTCTCTGCCTTTGATATTTGGGTACCTCAACTATGCATCAAAAAAGTTGTGAATCATTTTTCTCCCAGGAAGAATTAATGTCACAGTTCTGAACAGTATAAATTGTACACTTAAGTCGGTCACTGACGCGTCTGTGCATGCTCATCTGCTTTCTGGGGTCTCTCTTTTGCATGTGGAGCTCACGCCTTGAATTACTGCACACAGAAAAAGATACCTGAAGTATTGAAAGGGATAAGGTCTTCACAAATGTCTCTTTTCTTTAACATGATAATGATAAGGCCACTTACAAGGTTTTTCCCAATCTGTTTAGCTTTTAGGATTCCCCATTGTTACCCATGAAAAAAATTGCCAGAGAAAAGCCAAAGACCAAGAAATCACTGGCCAGTCCCCAGATAAAAATAAAACCGGAGTGGAGCACTCGGCAAGGTGAAAGAGAGCTCTGATGAACGAGGCAGAAGGGTGTAACACTGGTAGTTGTCCCTCGTGTGAAATGTCGCGGGTAGGTTCTACCTGGTGGTGGGTGTGGACAGTTGGACTCCCACAGAGTAACGGGAAGGTCGGCAGGGGTCAGCTCACCGTGAGTCACACCACACACAGCTCGGAGAGGGTGGGGTCTCTGTCCACGTGCAGTGTGGGACTGGACTCTGGTCACTAGTTTGGAAAGAACAGAGTGGGGTGAGGCATATTTGGCATCTTGGGATAAAGTATGAATTTTGCAGTTCTTTTCCACATATATTACTCTCTATTTTTTTCTCCAAATGCATAACTCTGCTGTGACACCTGTTCGCACAACTGCACTCATTTCAGTTTATAGATGCCTGTTGATAGAAATATTGTTTACAAAAAATATATCATCTCTTTTTTGTTTCTTTAGAAAGATCTCATCTAAATAGTAAGTTAAGGTTGCGTCTATGAAACCGGCGAGCTTGTCTCGGTTCTACGAGCTTGGGAAAGTCCAAATGCTGAGGAGGCTGCGGAGGAGAAGGGACCCAGAGTGACAGCACTCGCAGTCAGGCCGGCCTCCTCTGCCTCAGAGAACGGTCGTGCGGTCGGCGATGGCGGGGTGAGCTGGTCGCGTCCAGCAGAATCCCAGGCAGCCTAGGAGCAGCTGCGTGTGCTCATGGAGTGTGTCAGGTACAGAGAGAATGGCATGAGGAGGTGTCTGAGTTTCTGGAATCGAACAGTAGAAGTGTTGTAGCTTCGATCTTAATTTCTAGATAACAGAAAGTAGTTACATCACATAAAGAAAAATATGACATTGCATGCTGCCCTGATAGCAAGCGTGATAAACAAAATCTTGGTAAGTATGCATATATATGCATATTATGCAAATACATTTTATATTAACATACAATGTTATAAAAATGATCACTAACGTAACTGCAGGGGGGGTCATTCTAGATGGTTTTACCTTAGAGTAACAACCTGAGGCGTCTATATGCTCTTTGAGATGCCAGGCCTAAGAATCCGGACGGCTACGGAGTGCGCTCTCAGAGGTCGCAGTGTCATTGCCCAGCGTCCACTGTTCCCGCGGGACATTGGCTGGATCCACTCCGAGTGAACAACAGACACCCACACACTGATCCAGAGCGCTTACGACGAGAGGCCACTCACTCTCGACGGGTGTGTGGAGGACGGAGGTTTGGACGTCGACATGGAACTGGCTACGTTTCAGACCCAGGAGCGAGCACTGCCAGTGACTCACCCCTTCTGCTCAACTGTTGCAGAAAAAGGATGCCCAGTGGCTGCCAACCCCGTCACCAGAAAAGCCAGAACACCTTCGCTTACTAAACCGAAAAAGAGGATATGAGGTGTGCGACTCATTTTAAACTAGCAGTGTCGCTGCATGAATTTCGAAGAATAACTAAGAATTCCTTTCCGATTTTTAAACTAAAACACCTAACTTATGATAATAAAGACACGTTTTGGGATGACACTGTGTTTCACGCCCTCACTCTCAAGGCATAATATTTAGATACTTGTCCCTTTCAATTAAAAAAGAAAAAAATCGATGACTTTCTTTAATATGCATCCTGTATTAAATTGTCCATAGCTGCAAAAAGTATACATGTATGTGTATGTTTTCCATACATGGGTGCTCACACCTGTGTGTATGAACATATACACATACATCCTCATATACACGTGTATTTTATATATATGCTGAGAAAGATCACATATATATACAATTGCGTATGTATATATGTGTGTGTCTGCGTGTGTGTGTGTGTGTGTTTACAGGTATAAAAACTTGACAGGCAGAGTAATATTTCACTCAGTGTTAAATGGAGTCTTTGAAAAACCAAGGACAGTCACTCAGTTAACATAGTACAGCCAGTAAACTAAGTTGAAAAGAGAAAAGGTGAACGGGAACACGATCCGGGACCATCTGTCTATGGCATTCACATCGGTGAGATCGGGGATCTTAATTTTGAGCTGCGAAGACCTCCTCCGCAGATGGGTCTTCTTGTGCGGGATGCTTCTGTCCCCCACGAACCGCCCATGCCCTTCCCTAGGCATGCTCTGTTTCCTGTACTGGATTCCTGAGTTGTCAAAGGACATTGCTGAATTCCTGGTGTCGCCGACGCTGCCTGTGACCTCGTTCATTTCATTGTGAACCTCCAGCGATGTTAACAGAATATTTCCATGAGCATCTACCTAATTGGATGAAAACGCACATGGTCAGACAGCCAGCATGCCAAGCAACTGGACTTGCATATGCAAATCTGAGGCAGAACGATCACAAGAAACCATGCAACACATCTGATGAGAGGTCGTGCACAGTCCACCCTAGCACTGCTCCCACCTCACTGGGAGTGGCACTTTGCAGGCTTACCTGCACACAACACTCATTTTTTGTCTTGCATATGTGTGCCTGTGCTCTATTATAAAGAAAGAAAAAGGTTCTTTTAAAATAAAAATAAAAAAGCAAGATTCTAGGGGCCAGGTGGTGCTGCAGTCAAAATGCAACTGGACTCACACGGGGAAGGTCCTGGTTTGTGTCTTGGGACCTCCCAGGGTATGCTGTGTGCTCGTGCGCCCATGAGCCTTCCTGGCCGAGGCTGAGGGGAGGTCCTGCTGTGAAGACTCATGAGAAGTGCCTTTCTCTCTGTTCGTCTCTCTATCTCTCTGATTGAAGAAATTAATTTTGTTTTAAAGGCAGGATTCTAGGGGAGGCACTCTGTCTCGCTAGTCTCGTTGAGGACTCTTGTCTCTGTGTTCATTAGGGGTGCCGGCCTGCAGTTTTCTTTTTTTTGTTGCTGTTGTGTCCTTGTCTGCTTTTGGGATCAAGATGGTGGAGGTTTCACAGAACGAATTTGGAAGGATTCCTTCCTTTTTGGATCTCCAGAAATAGTTTGAGAAAATGTGGGTTAAATCTTCCTTAAATGTTTGTAGAATTCAGAAGTAAAGCCATTGGGACTGGGCTTTTCCTTATTGGGGGACTATTTCTTACTGATTCATTCTCGTTACTTCTTATTGGTCTATTCAAGCTTTCTATTTCTTCCTGATTCAATCTAGGTAACTTGTTTGTGTCCATCTCATCTAAGTTTTCTAGTTTGTTGGCATATAGTCACTTGTAGAATTCTCTCATGATTTTTTAATTTCTAATGTAACTGTTGTAATATTTCTGGCTTCATAGCTGATTTTATTTTTCTGGCTCCTTTCTCTGTTTTTCTTGATAAGTCTAGCTATCAGTTTGTCAATTTTGTTTATCTCCTCAAAAAACATTCAGCTAGGAAAAGAAGCTAAAGTGTCCCTATTCACAGATGACATGATTATATACATAGAAAATCCAATAGAATTCATGGAAAAACTACTAAAAGTGATAAATGAATTCAGTAAATTGGTGGAGTATAAAATCAATATTCAAAATATAGCATGTTGTATATTAACAATGAACAGACTGAGGCAGAATTGAATAAAGCAATTCTGTATACAAAAACCACGCACACGCGCGTGCACACACACATACCTAGGAATAAATCTAACCAAAGAGATGAAAGACATCTACCAGTACAATAATGAAAGAATGAGAAAAGAAATTGAATACAATACAAAAAAATGGAAAGACACCCTGTGTTCTTGAATTGGAAGACTCAATATAGTCAAAATGACAATTCTACCTAAATTAATATACAAATTCAATGTAATTCTGATAAAATAACTAATGACATTCTTCATAGAAATAGAAAAAATAATCTCATAACCTGGAATCATAAAAGTCCCCATGTACAGTCCAAAAAGAATATAGTAGGAGGGATCTTATTACCCAAGCTCAAAATACATTATAAAGCAGTGATAGTGAAAACACAAAGACCAAAGGAACTGAACAGAGTCCAGAAATAAACCCCAAAACATACAGCCAACTGATCTTTGACAAAGAATACAAGACAATGCAGTGGAGAAAAGAAAGTCTTTTCAGCAAATAATGCTGGAAGAACTAGATATCCACCTGCAGAAAAATGAAACTAGACCTCCATCTCTCACCATTAAAAAAAAATGAACTCAAAATGGATCAAAGATTTAAACATAATACATCAAACCAAAAAAACTACCGGTGGAGAACTTAGGGGAAACTCTTAAAGACATCAGAGTAGGCAAATATTTCTTTTAAAAAGATGCCTAAAGCACAGGAAATTATCCCAAAAATAAACAAGTGGGATCTCATTAAACTAAAAAACTTCTGCACAGCAAAGAAGATAGCAATTAGAGTGAAGAGACAACCCTTGGAATGGGACAAAATATTTTCAAACTATGTTTAAGGGGTTGATATCCAGGTTATACAGGGAATTCAAGCAGATCACTCACAAAACAAATAACTCAATTAAAAAATAGGAAAATGAGCTAAACAGACAACTCTTTAAAGAAGACATACAAATGGCCAAAATGCATATGAAAAGTGTTCATTATCTTTTATTATACAGAACATACAAATCAATACCACAATAAGATGCCATTTAACCCCAGTAATAATGGATTTGATCAAGAAAATAAAGGATCATAAGTTCTAGCAAGGCTATGGTAAAAGGGAACCCTCCTATATTGTTTGGTGGGTATGTAAATTATTGGATCTGAAAAGTCATGATGCATTTTTGCATAGCAAAAAACATGGAAAAATACATCATGACTTTCCCAATGACCCAACAGTAAAGCCACTATGGAAAACAATATGGAGGTTCATCAGAAACCTACAGATAGAACTACTATATGACCCAGTAATCTCACTTCTTGGTAGTTACCCAAAGGACAAGAAAACACTCAGTTGGAAAGATACTTCCTCATCCATGTTTACTGCAGTATTATTCACAATTGCTAAGACATGGCACCAACGTACATGCTTGACAACTGATGAGTGGCTTGAAAAACTGTGGCACATATACACTATGGAATACTATTTATACATAAGGAACAATGATATCCTGCCATTTGGCCTGAAGTGGATGAATATAGAAGACTTAATGCTAAGTGAAGCAGGCCAGAATATCAAAGACAAACACTGTATATCCCCACTGAATATGTATAAAATGTCTGCACTCCATGGCAGAAATAAAAAGATCTAAAGATACAATGGTAGGGAGGATAAGTGTAGATGCTGTATGGGAGAGCAATGGATAGTAGTGGTGGGTGGGAGGGGCTCAGGAAAAAAACTCTTATCAGATACAAGACATTAAAATTCTCTGTTGAAAATGAGGTTTATGATAATATCCTTAATTTGACTGTCACATACTACAAGAAAATATATTGTGCACTAAGAGATGTACAAGGATTGAATGTAAATAACAGATCAGAAAAATTTTAAAAGCTACATATTTAAACTGATAAAAAGCAGTAATGTAGAATTTGTTCTTTTCAATAACAATAAGCCATTTATTACATATTAATCAAAAATCTCAGAAAACTGAAATTGTTTCCTTGTTATAAAACCTCCAAATATTATTTAGCTCTAAAAACATACTCTCTATATTGTATGTGATGTTTTAAATAATTAAACTGTGAAATGAAAAGCCCAGTTACCCACTTCAGAAGGCAGGATGTCTCATTAGAGACAGGCATGAGAAGGATCTGGGATTGTTTGTGGTTATCACGCAAAACATTGCTCTGCACCTGCTACACACCATTATCATGCCCTGTACTAGGTGCGGGACCTCAGGATGAGCAGGAGAAGACCCTCACTCCCAAGCCAGCTTCAAGTAATCAGCAAATGAATTTTCAAACATTCTGCATACTATCCTTTAAACACATTTTTAAATACCATCTCTCTCTCTCTCTGTGTCTTTCTCTCTCTCTGTCTCTCTGTCTCTCTCTCTCTCTCTCTCTAGTTTGCCATAGGGTGCATGCACTCACTTGAGACAGGGAGAGAAATCATCAAACCCTCCCCCCTCCCCCCCGGGGAAGATGGCTGTATTGTAATCCCTTCTTTGTTCTGCTTTCAGGATTTTGGCATGCATACACATGCATCCAGTGTGTTTTCTTTTTCTTTTCCTTTTTAAAAAGCCTTTTGCCATAGGCTGTGTGCACTTGCTGGAGAGAGACAGAGAAAGGGAAGATGAGAAATCACCCCTGGTGGGGGAATTGCCATGCTACAATCCCTTCTTCTCCATTCTCCTCTACGGAACTTGGGCACACATGCACACATGCCCAGTGTGAGTTTCAAGCCACTGGGTCTGGGGGGGGTCCAATCGTGGCTGGCCATGTGGAAGTCCAGCACCTTTACCATGGGTCCTAACCACTTTATTTTCAAGCCACCAGGTCTCAGACTCAAACTGCACAGTTGGTCATGTGGGCTTCACCGCCATGCCACCTGCTGGCCCAAATACTATCCCTTTACTACATATAAAAAATATCATTAAAAAGCCCCTTTGATCAAAATTTAGGGGATCAGAATGAATTACTTTGTGGTACAAAAATACTAAAGAGCAAATGTCTTCTTAGAGGCAGGGAGAGAAGTGTTCATACAAACTTTGACAGTTCTAATGGCGCAGTACCATCGAGATTTTTTTGAAATGGAGATTTTTTATATAGGGCATGTGTGCTCACCAGAGACACAGAGAGAGACAGAGAGAGAGAGAGAGAGAGAGAGAGAGAGAGAGA
>NW_006204543.1:1440265-1463148 GCF_000334495.1 Tupaia belangeri chinensis
CTCACTGGAGAGACAGAGACAGAGAGATAGAAAGCAAGAAATACCCCCCCCCCAGGGGGGATGGCCACACTGCAGTCTCCCCTCTTTGAGTCTCCTCTCAGGATCTTGGGCATGCACGCGCATGCGCCCAGCGTGAGTTTGAAACCACTGGGTCTGGGACTCGGACCACGGTGGAGTACGCGGGAGCCCAGCGGTGTACCGGTTTGCCATCTGCTGGTCCCTCGCCCGGCTGTAAGAAGGGGGCATGTATAGGCCTGTCCTCCCTTCCTATCAGGGGAGTGAAGAAACAGTGGGACCAAGGAGATCCACGGCACGTGGCGACATTAGGGCGCGCGGGGGGCGAGGGGAGAAGACACAGAAATGAGGTCAACTGAGTGCTGAGTTGACGTTTCAAGACTCGGTGGCAGTCCTGTATGAATCAATGTCCTTCTCAGGCCGAGGGAGTAGCCCGAGGGAAGCCAACCCGCATTCCTACGACTCGGGCTGTGATTTACAGAACTGAAGTGACGCTGAGAGCTGCAGGCACTGACGGCCAGCTGGGGCCGGCTCAGGACACGGCTCCGGGAAGAAGGAGCCGAGAACCACGACGGCCGCCATGGCCCTCACTTCAGAGGAGGTGAACGCTGGGAACAGAGACAGCGTCGCAGCGGCCCATGCTTGAGTGTGGAGAGGAACTGGAATATATGCCGGGTTAGTAAGACCCGGGTGTAAAATAGCTTGGCTGCTTTACTTGTAGTTTTACATTGATTTGCTTTTTATTTAACCCTGAACCAATGTGTAGAAAATAATATCTAATTAGTGTAATTGTAATGTTGTTTGTCACAGCAATGACCAAATTTGTCAATTTGGTGTTATCATACACCTTTAACAGATCTTGATTCATAGCTTTTTTTTTTTTTTTGTAGTCCATAGGTAATTGTTTTATTCTGATGCTCTTCCTAAAACATTTTGTAATAAGCTATAGTCCAAATATTACCTCTTTAGGGAAATCCATGAAAAGTACTCTGATAACTCTGTTTCGTTTTTTTGTTTGTTTGCTTTTTTTTTTTTTTTTTTTTTAATTTCTGAAAAAAAAAGGAAGGGTTATTAAAATCTGTTAAATCTTAGAAATCAAACATTTCAAATATTTCCAAAAGAGATGATCATCTTTTTCACCCAGAATTTAAGTCTTAAAATAGAAGGAAGCGATCGTGGGTGAAATAGAAGGCTGAAATGCCCTTTATAGGATGACAGATGACTTGCGATTTTTAAACCATTTCATGAACACTCCTTATTTTGAGGGCTCATCTAGTACCGACTATAATTAGAACCACTGATTTCAATGCAGTATTTCTTCTTGCTCTATAAACCTTGACAGGTGCAGACGTTCAAAGACTGAAAAACATCCTATTCAGCCTTTTATCACAGAACGGTTTGGGTGTTTTCCTGGAATATGTCACGGAGTGGCACAGTCGGGATGTCACTCTCGACTTACCTTCCAGCTTCTAGTAAGTCTAAGGCTCTAGTTCTAGGAGAAGCAGGAAGGATTCGTTATGCAAGGAATGATACCTCGCCCTGTGGCAAGAACAATGTTGAGTCTGCAGCTCTGACGCCTGGCAAGAGTAATGCCTACCACCTCGCGAGTGCAAACACAACCGGCCAACTTGCAAAATGTCACGCGCTCTATGACCATGATGCATGCATCGTACCCAGAGACTGACCTGGGCACAGAGGCAAATCGGGGACAAGCAGACGGCCTAGGCTTCCCTTAGAGCCCGTCGCAGGAGGGACTCGGTGACTACCTGGGCCTTCTGAGCATTCATGTATCAGCTACCCAGAGCACAGTGTAACCACAAAATAGGAGAATCTTCTCGTGGTGTCACAGAAGGGTCCACGCAGTCCCAGCCGCAGACGCAGAGCCCTCCTGGGAGGCCTACGGAGCTGCAAGGGCGCTGACTTCCCTCCCAAGACGCAGGAGACAGTGAGAAGGCACGTCCCTGCTGCAGAGCCAGAGACTTCTGTCGGGGACAGCTGCGGGTGCTGCTGGCTGCCCCGATCGGCAGCCCGAGTGCTGTCACCAAGGACGGAGGGGTCGCAGTTATAACGGACAGTTGGGGCTGCCAGCCAGTGTGTAGGTATTCTTTGTGTTTCGCATGGGATTTCTGGTTCTTGTCTTACTTTCTTTTAATTTACATGCATCACTTGATATCAACTTTTTGGGAGGCCCATTGGTATTTAAACACGATCGGTGGGGATAAATAATGACACAGCTGAACCCACATGGGAGTGGGAAGGCCCCTGGTTTGAATCCCAGGACCTCCCTGTACACACTGGATGTGCGAGCATGCTTGAGATCCGGGCTGAGTCGGGAGGGTCATGGCATGTTTGGGGTGTCAGTCTCTCTCTCCTATTGAACAAATAAATAAACTTTGAAAAAAAAATTTTTTTTTTTACCAAGTACTTACCACTAAATTCTAGGATGGTAGCCGGGAACAATTTGTAATTCCTACTTTTATGAGCCTTAAATTTTCACTGAAAAGTTGCACGCATGCACACTTTACATTAAGGCCTGATGGACATTTACAGATTTCTAAAAAATGCGAACAAGGAAGTTCAGCACACGGCCTGGGGATTGAGAGACTGCATCCCCCAAGACCAGTGATCCATGCTGAGTCCTGGACCCAGCAATTTGAAAAACATGTCGGGCACGTGTGCACGTGTGCCCAGGATCCTGACAGGGCAGAGAAATGCGGAAGGGTCTGCAGCGTGACCGTGCCTCATGGGGGTGCTTTCTTGCCCCCCCTTCTCTCTCCAGTGAGTGCACGCACCCTCTGGCAAATTAAAAAGAAAAACTGTGAACAAGGAAAGGCTTTACCAAAACTGTTAGGAAAACAGAGAAACAAATGTTTGGAAAAACAATAGAATGGACATGAGAATCAACTGAAAATGTCCTCTGCACCCGGCTTGTCACTTCTTTGCTATGTTCTGCTAACTCTCTCTCTGGTACCGGGGCATGTGTTGTGTGTGCGCACTCAGAAAGGTATTTCTGCAGAAAACACCGTGGCGGTTCCAACAGTGTCTTGAAGGAAAAAGACAAGAAATGTACAACCTGTTTCCAGCAGGCAGGAACCTGGAAAGGCAGCTGTGTGTGTGCATGTGTGCGTGTGTGTGCGTGTGTGCATGCGTGTGTGTGCACGGCTGCCTCTGCGATGAAGCGGCAACCGTGTGGTGAGTCCCAGCTCCCCTGGCGGCGGCATGCCCACCGCCCACCATGCACACGCAGGAGGAGGCCGGCTCCCAGATACCGAGCAGAGTGGTGCTAAGTACATTTCTCCGTCAGAAATCCAAGAGCATCCCTCCTATAGAAGCCTGGTTTTACTCACAGATCCTGGGTCTTTCTGGACAACCTTATGTGGGGTTTTCTTTGTTCTTTTTTCTTTTTCTTTTTTAAGAGAGATTTTTGCTGTAGGGCGCATGTACTTGCCAGAGATACAGAGAGACAGAAAGCGAGAAATCACCCCCAGGGGGATGGCCATGCCGCAATCCCTTCTCCTCCATTCTCCTCTCGGGATCTTGAGCATGCACGCACACGCGCCCGGCATGAGTGTTAAGTCAGTGGGTTTGGGACTCGAACCACGGTCGGCTATGTGGGAGTCCAGCGACGTAACCATTACGCCATCTGCAGGTCCCGACCTCATGTGGGGTTTTCCGGAAGGATGGAAGCTGGGCACTACCTGGTGTGCCTCCCTCCTTCCGAGCACTTCTGGACTGACCTGAGCCAGCACGAGGCCTGCAGGAGTGGGGTTCTCTGGGAGCCCCTCCCTGCCCTGGCAGGCATAGACCACACACTCAGCAAAGACCCAGAAACGCCCATGGGCTTGGAAAATACTGAAGTCTAACGAGGCGAATTTTTTAAGAATAAAGTAATGCAGGAACAAGCCCAGCATGCAACAGGTAAAAACGTATTTTCAGGAACCGCGGGGATGAAAGAGGGGGAAGGATACGGGTTTTAAATCATATAGAAACCACAGTATACTTTCATTAGTCTGTGGCTCGTCATTCAATAATGTACTGGTCTTATCAGAAATAAGCTGAAGTGACTTCGAATGACAAAGTGAGTGGTAACTGGAAGACGTCACAGCTCGCGTCCCGGGTGGGGCGAGCGGCCTAGCTGGAGCTCCCCGGGGGCGAGCAGTCAACGGTTCCCTGATGCAGCGTGCCCTGGCCGCCCGGGCTCTGCTGGGCTCTGCTCTGAGGGGGCAGGACCAGGGCGGATCTCCCAGGACTCCTGCCCTCTCTCCCTCCGCAGCCGGCATGTCTCCGGGGGACCGTGGGCAGAGGGTGGACCAGAGGCTGGCAGGGGCGGGGGTCATCAGCGCGGTCACTCACACCCAACGGGGTGGCGGGCCCCTGAGGAGACACGCCGGCTGTCGCGGTCACCCACCCCGGGCACCCCTCACGGGAGCCTACCCGGCTGGCCTCGCTCTTCGACCGGTCGTTCTTGGCCTTGGCGCTCTTCTCTGCGAGCTTCTTCTGCCTCTGAGGGCCTCTCCCGAAGAAGATGTAGTTGACGAAGGCGTACTCCAGGAGGGCCAGGAACACGAAGACGAAGCAGCCCATCAGGTACATGTCGATGGCTTTGACGTAGGGGATCTTGGGCAAGGTCTCCCGGAGGTGTGTGTTGATGGTTGTCATCGTCAGCACGGTGGTGATCCCTGGAAGGGAAGCGGCGTGGTGAGCAGCCTGCGGCGTGGCCCCAGGGCTCTGCTCACCTCCTTCTGATTTTCTCAGCCAGCCCGGAGGGGCAGGGGCCGCGGGCTGAATATTGCGGGTGGCCGGGAGGTGACAGAGGTGTCACACCACAGTGCAGCCAGCTGGCATCCCCACAGGGATGGGACTCCACTCCCCCGACACTCACACCCCTTGCCAATGAAGAGAAAGGAGCTTCGGGAGAGGAAGGGGGAGGTTCAGGGAGGGGAGAGGGACATGCTCTCGTGCACACGAGAGGCAGTGACAGCAGCTAGGTGACAACACGCCGAGTCAGGGTGAGCTCCAGGGAGTGGATGGAGCTCATCTATGGCGGGAGAGGCGGGGCGTGAGGGAATCAGGGACTCCCCACGCGGAGCGGGTGGGGCTGCAGCACTCGCTGGAGGGGAATGAGATCTGGTCCTGGGCTCCAAGCTGACCCGACTGCAGAGTCTCTGACAGTTCCCTCAGCTACAGAAGAGACCACCTCTGAGCTGTCTCGAAAGGTCCATTCAAGTCGAGGGTTAATGATTTTATGAACCATATGGAATCTCACCTTACCGGGGACAAATGACCAGTTCACTCCCTCTCCTCCCCTCTTACGTCATTATGTTGAAGTTTTTACATGGGTTTGTCTGAAAACTCCACTGTTTCTCTAGGGGAAATGCTGTCCTTCCCCTGGGAGGTTGCTTTTACAATTCCCCCATCCACAGATAACAGAATCCTCTGTTGTGTTCCATACTTTTGCAACACGAAGACCCTCTGTGGAATAATCCCAGGCCATCGAGACTAGAGGGCCCACTGGTTAGTCACATGCCTGGAGCTTGGGGAAGCAAGTTAAGCCATGCCTGCAGGAAAGGCGTGAGCCTCTTGCCTCTTGGGGGGACAGTGACGGCTGCCGTTACCAGACTCTGATTCTCTGGAAATATTCAAACGCTCAGGGAAGCAGGGCAGCCTCGAGGGCTCGGCCTCTTCCTACAGCAGCAGCGACACCGCCACATCGATGAGAAATGTACTCCAGGTCCCAACAGGGAGGTCAGCTCTCGGCATGGCTTCCAGGCCTCCCTGCTGGAGGAAGACTTTCGAAGCACAGGTCCTAGCCATGGGCCTTCATCCGCACGACCCCCATGTGGAATGAAGACCCAGAGCGAGTGCAGGCCCACGGGTCTGCAGCCCCAGGACACAGACTGGACCAGAGCCCGAGCCAGTCTCCACACGCCCCGGCCCAGCTCTGCAGCCGAGGGCTTGGATCTGCAGGGTGTCTTAGTTTATTGCCCTCTGGACCCACCCATCACGTGAGTCCCACAAGAGGACCTCACGACTGGAGCTCAGCTGGAGAGGCACGGGAGCCTGGGGTCCTTCTCCAGCGTGTGCCCTCCCGCCTGTGCTCAGAACTGCTCCCAAGAGCAGAGAACTGAGTGTGGGGACGATTCCGACGCACTGCTGCGGACTACCATCGCTCCTGCGAGGCGGAGGCCGTGAGGGTGGCGGAGCAGTTTAAGATTCTGTAGCATCACATTCAGGTGCACCTGGAGACGTCTTAAATTTGAAAATGGCGATGTGATACTTATGGTTTACAAATAAATGTGAAAGCACCATGCACATGCTACACAATCAGGCACTCCCGCTGTATTCAAAACCCCGTAAGCTAGCTGCCACAACGTCCCCACGACACCTCACAGTGGATGTGGGAAGCCCAGAAGCTTGGCTTTCGCATGACTTTGGTCCTCTGGCTGATGACAGAACAGGCACGGGCAACCCTGGCCTCAGTGGATGTGCCCAGGAATGGGCTGAGCCTCAGGGTTGGGGCCACCAGCTCATCCCGGAGGCAGGGCAGGCCTAGAGCAGCTTGCTAGGGCCCTGGTTTCAGACTGATCAGCCACGCCCAAGGGGTCCCGTGAGATTTCACGGTCAGTGCCCCAGGCTCCACAGTCTGGGCTCACGTGAGCTCTGAGCTGCAAAGGCTCACACACTCGCTAACTCGTCTGCCACTTTATCTCCTATCTGGACTGCTGTGGACGGGGTGGTGGTGTGGAGGTCCACAGCTTGACAGCAGAGCCCCGTGGCCCAGCCAAGGGCCCCGTGGCCCAGCCAAGAGCCCGGCTCTGGGGGTCCACAGCCAGGGTCTGGAGCAGCTGGGAAGACCACAGGTAGCATGTTGGTGAAGTGCCAGCCAACGGTAACTGGCTTAGTTACCACTACCGACGAGAGGTCCGTCATCGCACGGCTGTTCACCACCTCAGGGCTCGGCAGCCCCAGTTTCCTAGCCTGGGCCTGACTCTGGCCGCCCCATAGCAGGCGGCTGGGCGGGGCGGCCTCTCTGCTCTTCCCACTGCTGCCGGCGGTGACACCTTCCCATGGATGGCTAGCCTCCCGATGGCTCGAGTAGGTGATCTCAGTAAAAGGTTAGATTTGGAAGACTGCGTTTACGCAGACCACGGAAATGCAACTGATTTACCTGTGTCAGTCAACGCAAACATGGCATTTCCCTCCCTCATCAAAATACGGTGGCCTAAGTGATGAGCCCACCTGTCACTCTCAGCAGTGCTGGGCTCCAGGGTCCAGAGGAAATTCCTCCAGCTATAACCTCCCCCTCTGCAGGCGTGGGGAGGCTGCGGGTGTATCCGCGGCCCAGACCCCGGGCAGCAGCCCAGTCCTGGAGTGCATGGACAGCACAGGCCTCGCGACTCCCACCGATGGCGTTTAACATAACATAAATGTCACTTAACCCTACCTGAAGATGAGAAAAACTGCAGATGACTTATCAGCTCTGTAATTACCTAAAATACATTTAAATAATTATTTTGCCTGTGCACTTTCATAATGATTAGCTGAGCGAGAAAAGTGCTTCTGAAACTGTCAGCCTTCCTTTAATAATCAAAAATATTAAAATTAATACTGAAATTGACAGTGTATAGTTTACATGAGCCAATAGTCCAGTTGTCGACCAAGGGCCAGCAAAGACTGCCCGGACCCTGGGGATCACTCAGAATCTAATTGCATATTTTAGTGCTCATTAAATTGTGTAATTCCAATTATATGCTATAATATTTGACTATTTTTCTGACTTAGAAAAGAAGAATGCACAATTAATCAAGCCTTCTTTCTGGGCCATGGAATAAATTTGAACAGGAGATGTTAATCCTTGCTTTAGTGTCAAAAATAGTTTTATTATGCAAATATTCTGCAAGCATCTTTTCCCTTTCATGGGCACGAAAATTCACATTTGAGCCTTGTAATTAAATTAACACATCAAGGGAATCGTGCATGAAATTAGTGCTTCAAGATAAAAAGTGACTCTGTGGCCAAGACTGGTGTCAGGGTGTCGGCAAGACCGTCGCCGAATTCCAGCCTCTGAACGCGCCTCACCCTATGGCGCCACGGCCTCTTTACATTTGAAGTATCATTTGGAAATAGCACATACCGAGGGCGACTCTGGCTGCAGAGGCATCGTAATTGATCCAGAAGGACACCCAGGACAGAATCGTGATCAGGATAGAGGGCATGTACGTCTGCAGGATGAAGTAGCCGATGTTTCTCTTCAGCCGGAAGCTCAGTGAGAGTCGAGGGTAGGCGCCTACGACAGACAAGGGCGTTATTCTGCAGAAGAGTCACCTGTCAGATCCAGCACTTAACGGTGGACAAACTGGGACTTTCCCTCCAGTTGTGTGTGTGTGTGTGTGTGTGTGTGCGTGTGTGTGTGTGCGTGTGTGTGTGTGTGTGTGAGAGAGAGAGAGAGAGAGACCATGTAGTAGACTCCACAGTTTGATCAAATGCATAATCATATAGTCAAGACATTACAAATATTTTTCATAGTTGATGCAAATTATTTATAAACATGATTTAAAAGTCTTCCTGGGACCAACAGTTAGGGTAATGGCTAGGTCACTGGACTCCCATGTAGTAGACTGCGATTCGAGTCCCAGACCCGGTGGCTTAAACTCACGCCAGGTGCATGTGCGTGCCCAAGATTCCGAGAAGAGAATGGAAGAGAAGGGATCGTGCCGTGGCACCCTTGGGGGGTGAGTGCTCGTGCCCTATACCAAAAACCTCTCCAACAACAACAAAGTCTTCCTAATTTTCCATCAAATGTATACACGTGAACTGTATGGTCGATAAATATGAATTCCTGAATGCTGTAGATTTATGTGATTTCCAATTTTACAAGACTTTAAATGGTATTCTTAAGAATATCTTTAAGCCAAACCTTCTTGCTGTATTTAGACATTTCTTTAGGAACATCTAAATTTCCTCCAAAAGAGGAAATGCTGGCCACTGTTGGGGCTTCAACAAATTACTTTCTGAAAGAGCCGTGCCGGCGTACACTGCCACTACGAGCACCTTATAAAGTGCACATCGCGCCTCGCAAACACACCACTATAGAACAGCTCGCATACTTTTCCAATTCTTGTGAGCAAAACCTGTCCTTCCCATTCTTTTCTCTAACCGACTTTTTCCTATATGGCTGTTTGTTCTCTGCATTTCATTTTATGAATGATCTGATTCTGTTGGTCCTTCATTTTTCTCATTTCTTTCTTCACACTGGTCTGATCTTTTCACTTCAGTTCTTTCTGTTTGAATCCTTGCCTGTATTCTTCGTAAGTGTTCCCAGCTGTCTGTGTAGCCCTTGTAATGAGTTTGGGAGCTACCCAGAGACTCACATGTTTTAAGGTAGCTGAATCTATCCCTTCCATCTTTAACCCTGTGATTTAAAAAACTTGTTTTTTTTTTTTTTTTTTTTTTTTTGAGAGGGAGATTTTTTGCTATGCAGTGTGTGCACTTGCTGGAGAGACAGAGACAGAGAGACAGAAAGTGAGAAATTATCCCCCAGGAGGGATGGCCATGCCACACTCCCTTTTCCTCCATTCTCCTCTGACTTGTACCCACACGCGCCAGGCATGAGTTTCAAGCCATCAGGTCCAGGACTCGAACCATGGTTGATTCTGTGGGAGTCCAGCCACATAACCATTGTGCTGTCTGCTGGTTCTTAGAAATCCTGTTTTAAGCTTCGGTAAGTTCCACAGTAGGAGGTGCCCACAGATCTGTAGTGAGCACTGGCAACTGTTTCACTGACTTCCTTTGGACAAAGTTTTAGTGTGGGCAGGAAGGACCACTGTGGTATTTGCTGTTTCTTTGGGGAAACCCCCAAATGACCACAGCTGATAATGAATAATTTGAGGTTGAGAAGTGACAAATTAGCTGCACGAGGACACACCCTTCAAGACAAGAGCTTCTGGTGCCAACAGAAACCTACGGCAGCCTGAGTGCCCGTGAGCCTGCAGACGAGGCCAAGCAGGAGAGGGAATTAGAGGGGGCTGGAGTGGGGGCTGCTGGGCACCTCGGCAGTCTACTTCCTTGTTTTTTTCGTAAGTCATTTTTTTAAAAAAATATTTTTTCCATGAGCAAAAGAGACAGAAACAGAAACAGACAGGCAGGAGCCAGCACCCCATTACGGTCTTGATGCCCTGACCCACTCCCAGCTCCAGCCGGTCCCGGGTCACAGGCACCGTCACGGCTCACGTGAGATCAACATGCATTTCGTCTGGCCTCAGAACGCCCAGCGTGTGTCCTTAACTAACCGCTTTCCTCGAAAATTCGTTCTTGGACCAGAGTCCTTCAACCCCATTTCCTGAGGGAAATCTCATTAATTCGGAAGACTTGTAAAATGTATGGATAGTATAAGAAGTTAGTGTAATATTTAATTTTAGAAATATTTTAAAGTGATGTGGTTTCTGTTACATCTTCATGTATAGGTGACTTAAAGCAATTTAAAAAGCCTTTGAGGGGTGGGAGGTCTGGGGACCACTCGATGGGGGCCAATGCAGGAATTCAGTTCGGTTGGATGGAAGACCCGGCGTGGTGTCCTGAATGCCTCACGGGGTGCCAATGACAGACTCCCTCCATGCCCGCAGTGTATGCTATTCCAGACCTAGTCAGGGCATGTGCGACCGCATACGTGCTGAACGAAAAGACAGACTGCCCTGAGTGGTTTTGAGCTAGTGGACTTGGGAAGGCCATTCTAAGTGGACACAGACTCTCACAGAAGTGACAGTCCACAAACTTGTCAGACTTTCTGATGATGCTGCGTGAAAACGCGACAGACCCTGTGCAGCACCCTCGTGGCCCGGGGCAGGAGTGGGAGTGGGAGTGGGGCCCAACTCCTGGGAGAAGAGCACCCACTTGGCCCTCACTTCCTTTCTCCTTTCTTCCTGGTTTCAAGGCCATCCGTGGCTGTATGCCTGCCCGCGAAGAAGAGTTTCTCTTATCACGGTGTGTTGAATGCCCCTGCCTTTTAGCTTGGCAGTAACCAGCCTCACACAGCATGTTCTTGGTTGGTCTGACCCACCACGCTCATTAGTCCCCTTCAGATTCAGAGAAAAGGGGGTGTGCACAATGACAACTTACTGGGATGGTCCTCAGCGCTGCATTGGCTGCACGCATCGCACACACACGGACACTCTCACCCCAGTGCGGGTAGCGGGTGCCCCTGAGTGACCGAGTAGACAAGGGACTCACCCGTGGCAAAGACGACATTCCTGGAGACCAGGCGGTGCTCCACAATGGAGAACTGTGGGAGCTCAATCCTCTCCACTCCCGTAACGGCCTTGTCCCCGCCACGCCAGTAAAACTCAATGTCATCCGTGGTGTAGCCATCTGCCAGGAGAGAGGGGGCATGTGGCAGTGAGGCACGCCATCTCTGCGTGTGAGTGACAGCTCTGGAAACGGTCATTAACAAAATGGAAGCCATGGCTTTTCTCACTTTTAGGCAGTTCAGTTGAATGGGCTTATCTGAGAGAGGCCATCGAGACCTCACTGTCCCCTATGCCTATGTTAACCTCTGCCCTCTGCTTCCTATGAAGCTGGTGTTGAGAAACAGACAAACCAGGGAAGCAGGTGCCCTGTCCAGAGTTCTGTGTGCAAAGTGTAACTTGAGAGTGGACCCAGACACCACACAGACAACTCCGAACACGGCCAAAGAGCAGTGATTCAGAGGGTTCTAAGAGAAAATGAGAATTTGGAGATGAAGCATTCTGGGAGCTACTGACAAGCAGAAGACCGAGGAAAACATGGCAGTCAATGCCGACCGCACGAGGGGCTCCTAGAGCCAAGTAGGGCTTCTCTCTCGGCATGTTGGTGGTTTGCTCAGCTCCTTTGGCCACGACGGCCACCAGCCTTGGAAATGCCCATTATTGGGGTACTCCCGGGCCTCAGAGCTCTGCCCAGGTGGGCCTCAGCACTGGGGAGTGGTCCTCAGTCAGATTTCAGCTCCTGGGGCAGCACCAGGCTCACTAGGGGGTCATCCGACACCTCTTGGGAAGGAGAAAACAGGACAAGAAGGTCCGGTCTTAGAACACCAGGAGTCTCCTACAAGGTCAGGTCGGTGTGACCGATGTGACCAACTGAAACACAGATCTGGAGGTAACATTGTCCTGGTCCAGCAGACTGATCTGAATGTACACCTCAGGAACAAGGTAGACATTCAACATCTGATGTGCGCAGACAGAACACAGCCATGGTGGGGACCATTCTCCACAGCTAATGTCATCTTCCCCGTCCCACGCGCTCAGATCACAGTGGCCACACCTGTGTCCATCCCCATCCTCCTAACGTCTGCATATTTCATTCTGACCTGGCAGCCATGGTAGTCTTACCACGCCACACTTCTGCGTAAGACCCTCATGTTTCCCAATGCGATCAGCAATGCAAGTAGAAGCTCCTTACAGAGAGAACTGGCAGGTCTGACCACCCTCCTGCCCTGGTCGTCCAGCCCGGACTCGCTGGCCAGCACCTGTGCCCAGGGACTTGTGTGCTCTGCTCTCTGCAGGGACATACCTGCAGAGCCTCACATGGCCCACGCCTCCCCACAGCTGCATCTCGACATCAATAAAACCCTGCAGGAGCCCTCTCTGGCCCTCCACCTCACAAACACTCTCACGTCACGAGTTACACTTCTATCCAACTTTACTTTCTTCAAAACGTTTATTACTGTCTGTTTTCTGTCTAATGATTTCCTGTCTCTTCTGTACGTGCCTCTGTTTAGAACAGAGAGGGGCAGTAAGAATGCAGGAGATGCTTTTGTAAAAATTCGCCCCTACTGGAAATAAAGCCACGTCTTTCTTTGTGCATTTCTAGCACAGAGATGCGTGTAGTCAGGCCACCAGAAAACTGGGAGAATCCTTTCTTTCACTCAGACGCCTCGAGCAGAGATTCTCTGCGGGGAGGGGCCTCACGTGAGGGAACCTCACAGTGGACCTCCCCGCTCGTTGTCCACCACGGCCACACATGGCAGCGGCAGAGTCCACACTCTCGGAAGTCACTCACGATGTGCTCCGACAGCCGGAGCAGGAGCTGCTTCCTTATTTAGATCCCAAGTTTGCCTTCCTGAAATATTCATCAACTCATTGGAACTGTGCCCTCCGGACGCCCAGAATGCATTTAACTTCTTAGGGTAGTCCGCCGGGTGTGGAAAATCATCCTCCTTCCCTGAGCCTCCTGTCCTCCACCGTGAACGTCCCTCGACGATTCAATTATGCATCACTTGACGTAATTCTATGCCCGCCACCGTGTGGGAAAGCCCAGCCCTCAGGGACTGACAGTGACAAAGTGTAGGAGCGAGGGCCATGGCGGGGCCAGCTTCCCCCAGGATCTAGACCGAGCCTGTCGACAGTGTCATTTCTCACTGCGCTTATTCACAGAGACACAGATTCTCAGCGCAGCTGCATCAGGGACACTGCAGCGTCCTAGCCGTTTAACCACCAAGCGCGGCGTAAGTACCGACAAGCCGAACTCTAACAGGGACTAATCATACACTGCCCGCCCACAGACAAAGGTGACTGCAGTGACACCCCAGGATGCCCGGAGATGTGCCCAGGGGCGGGAGGACGGCTGCCTGTGCAATCTCAGAGAAGTCCTCAGCGTGGAGCGGTCAGCAGGGCGTCTACACTGCCCAGACTGGAGAGCATGGCCGAGATGCAGCAGCCCTCAGAGCTCAGAGGGCTGAGTTCCTGATGGGAAGTGGGTTTTCCTCCAACTGCCCAGGCCCAGCAGTGGAGCCACTCACGCACGACGTAGCGTACTGTAAGAAAATGGCCTCACAGCATCCGCGCCCTTCGCCAGGACGGGCTGAAGGGAACGCTTGTCTTACGCGTCAGCGCAGCAAACAGACTCGCCACTCAGGGAGAACAGAGAACTACCGTGCGCTGCGTCTCTGCCTCTCTGTCTCCCTAATCTCTCTCAGTTAAGACAGTGGTACCTGTAGCGTGGGGAATTCAATCTTAATTCTTAAGATAGCTAAAAAGACGTCAAGGAAGTCCCAGAGGCCTTGGAGAGGAACCTGCACAGTGACAAGGCCTGGGCCAGCGGGAGGGAAGGGACGGACACACGTACAGCTCTCGATCTCCAGCGTGCAGTTCTGCTCGTCCAGCGGGTACCTCCTCAGGTCCATCATGCACGCGGCTGTCGTGGTGATTCTGAAACACAGAGGGGGACAGAGACGGCGGTCAGAGACGGAGCAGGGCAGCTGCTTCCAGATACGCCGCGAGGGTCCTGAGGACCAGACGCCGGCCAAATGTCACCGTGCATGCGGAGAGACCGAAGGAGTGTGATGGACCTGCTTTATCAAGAAAAAACAAACACATTTTATCTTTAAAAATTTATTTTTAATCGAAAATTAAATCAACATTGTACGTATTTATGGTGTATGACAAGATGTTTTGAGACATGTATAATACATGCTTAGACGAGACTCTGTGTCGGCAGCCATGTGGTCTCTGTGTCCTGCAGCTGCAGGATTGACTCTCTACCTGCAGGATTTGGCCCTGCAGAACTGGGTCTGTGGAGCTGAAGAGAAGCCTCTGTTGGCGAGCTTTATGGCTTTGGCTGCAGTGAGGACCACGGTGGCATCCTGGCTCTCTGCTCAAGACTTTGTTACCCTAACAGACATGGGAGCAGATCTGTGACACCTTCTGTGTGGCTTCTGGTGCACGCCCAGGACGCCTGGAGGTTCCAGGGCTCTGAGAAGTACCCGTGCCTATGCCCAGGGGACAGCCCCACAGACAGGTGTCACTTCACAGTGACTTCAGCCCTTTGCACTGCTCTGCAACAAGTCACACGTCTTCCTTCCTGGGTCCCCAGATGCTAGGTACACGAGGTGGGGGGCAGCTACCATTTATCGTGTTTTCCGTCATTAGGAATGAAGAGGCTAGGATTCCTTAATCCTAATTATTGACCTAAGTCAAATAGACCAAGCACTTTCCTTCAGCAAACACTTACCCTTCAATACGGGTAAGTGACAGGGCACGGGCCATCCGCTTTCTCCCTTCTTGTTTGGTTTCACAAATACATGGGAGAGCATGCTGGCAGAACCGCCCGAAGAGCTTTGCTATGGAGACCTGGAGGCTGATGCCGAGAAGGCCGCCGTGGTGAGTCGTGCTGCGTTAGCAGCCTGTCCCTGCTCCTTCCAGGACCTGCTGTCCTCCACATCTTTTGCAATCCTCCTCCCTGCAGAGGAGCTGTTTGTCTCCCACCTCTTGAATGCGGGCTGACTGCGCAGTTTGCTTCGTCTGATGCAATGGGAGAAGTGGATGGTTGTCAGGTTCAAGCTTCCGCCTCGAGAGGCAGCCTGTTCCTGTCTCCTGTCTTCTGCCTGTGCTGTGACAGGGCCATGTCCAGAGAGTGCTGGTCCCAGGAGGAGAGTGGACCCAGGGAGCAGGCGGAGGTGCCCACTCGCCTCCTCTGAGAACACCCCGTAAGCTCGCGGGTCACGGTCTTAGTCCTCCACTGTGTTGCTAACGGAAACACTCCCATAGGGTGATTTATAAAACAGAGGTTTATCTGGCTCACGATTCTGGTGGTTGGAAAGTCCAAAGGCCTGGCCATGGCTGATGTCAGACTGGACTCCGACGCTGGGTCTCCACACGGCTGACAGAAGCAGAAGCGGAGAGGGTGGCAGGCAGGCGCCCAGGGGGGCAGGTGCCACCTTCCTTTTACAGCAAGTGCCTCTCCTGGGAACTAAACTTTCTCATGCGAGCTGGAACTCACTCCATCTTCTGAGACAGCAAAAATCCATTCATGAGGGTCCTGCCTCCGTGATCTGAGCACCACGCATGAGGCCTCGCCCCTCAAAGGTCTCACTGCCTTCCAAGGCCAACTGGGACCAAGTTCCAAAGCCTGAACCTGCAGAGGACAAACCGTTATCCAAACCACAGCAGTCACCGCGCCTAGTCTGTGGGCGAGCCAGCTGGGATCAGCGAAGACGCTCATTAGCCCTGATCCGGCGGCAGCGAAGTTGTGGCTGTAGACAACTGATACAACACAAAAACACAGGTAACTGCACGCAGTGAAAAAGCTAATCTGTAAATAAACAAGAATCACAACCCGATATACCGTGACATGTCCTAAGATAGCAAAACCCTTAGTGGATAGCCCGTCTCTAAAATAAGCACACCGTTTCCACATTCAGCCGGCCGCTACCATTCAGCCACACCAGTTGCGAAATGAGCAGCCACATCGGGCAGACGAAATCAGCCTGCTGTGTCTCCGCTCAATTTTAAGCAATATGGCGATAAAGCTACAGGAAGACCCAGATACAATCACTTTGGTCTAAAAACTGAAGCAGAAAGTACACGCCAGATCCTGGAGCACCTGCCTGGGAACTGGATGAATGCAGCTCCACAGAAAGAACCAGAAGTTCAGGCCTCGGAAGAGGAAGGCAGGAGGCAGTCTGAAAGAGTCGGGAAGTGGCCGGAGTCACCTTGGCTACCTGGATCTAAGTAGGTCACTGGGAGCCTTCGCAATCTGGGACTACACGGTCCACAGTAGTCACTAGACGTGGCCATGACTTAGGCGTATATCTTAAATGAAGTGAAATAGAAACATCGTCTCTCCGACTCCCTAGCTACATTACAAGTGCGTGATGGCCTCGCGCCTCGGGCTGGTGGCTGCTGTGCCAGGCAGGGATAGACTGCTTCAGAAAGTTCCTCTGCACAGGCTGGGCCAGCAGCGTGCTTGCCCATGTCTTGATTCAGCGAGCGTGAGTCTCTGGATTGAAGTGCTGGGGAGATACGGCCAGACGCGTGGGACCAGGAGGCTGGGAGGAACACCAGTCATGGCTACAGGGTACCCTGGATGCAGGTGGAAATGCCACTCAGTCTCAAAGTGGCACACAGCAGTTCTGAGCTCATGGCCTCAGCAGGCAGTCCAGCAGGAGAGGAAGACCCACCCCAAGTACATGGAGGCTCGTCAGAACAGATGCAGCCCGTTAACCTGATTCTAGATGCACACCCGAGAGGCTAAAGCTTCCGACGCAAGGGGCTGGAGGACCAGTATTCACCATAGACGTGTTGTCACTAGAAAACCGGTGGGTCTGTCCCAGCTCAGAACCAACATTCCTAATAAAACAGGTGTCTGAGGAAATGAACATGAAGGTTGAAAAATCTGGGGGACACACGTCTGGTTACCAACAGAAAGACGTGAACACGACCTTTAAAACAAGGATGGGGACCAGCCAAGGAAGTGGCCGTTACGTTACTGGACTCCCACATGGCGACCATGGTTTGAGTCCTCAGCCCAGTGGTTTGAAAATCATGCTGGACGCATACGTGTGTGTGCCCAAGATCCCACGAGGAGAATGGAAGAGAAGAGATTTGCCTCGCTTTGCCTCTCACTCTCTGTCTCTTTCTGTCATCTTACGATGTGTGAGCACACACATTGTAAGGCTAAAACCTCTATAAAAGAGACAAAACAAAACAAAGGACAGGAACACATAAACAAAACAAAACGAAACACGGTCTGAAATGAAGTCATAGACAGATGGGCAGTGTCAACACTGCACAGAATGCGAGGACTCCTGGCCGCAAGCACTGGGTTAAAACTGGCACTGAAAGGTCGGGCATGGAGCAGTGGGAACATGCACCTCTCTGCAAGGCTGACCCACACAGGAAGGCTCCAGGTTCACATCCAGAGGCCTCCCTGAGTATGCCGGGCATGGATCAACGGTGGTTCCTGTGTCTCTGGAACCTCCTCTTCTTTTTTTTTTTTGGAGAGATTTTCACTGTAGGGCGCGTGCGCTCGCCAGACAGACAGAGAGAGACATAGAGACAGAAAGTGAGAAATCACCCCCCAGGGGGGATGGTCATGCCGCAATCCCTTCTCCTCCATTCTCCTCTCGGGATCTTGGGCACGCACGCACACGCGCCCGGCGTGAGTTTTAAGCCACCGGGTCCGGGACACGAACCGCGGTCGACTATGTGGGAGTCCAGCGACATAGCCATTATGCTAACTGCTGGTTCCTCTGGAACCTCCTCTTTTTAATAGGAGAAATAAATAAACTTTTAAACAATTCATACTGAAGACAAAGACAGTAGAATTGACATGGCTGAAATCTAAATTTAATGCCATGAGATGCTTCTTAAATTTTAATGGGCGCAGAAGTCACTATGGGATCTTGTTAAAATTCAAATCCTGAGTCAGAATGTGTGAGTTTCCCGGGTGATGATCCTGTTGGCCTGTGGACCACATTCTGAGAGGGAAAAAAAGGGCAAACTTGTGAGACCTTTCCAAGGGCAGAGTAAAAAACCAGACCTTAGAACAGACAGGGGCCAACCAGCGGTGTGGCGGTGAAGGCAACTGGATCCCACATGGCTGATGGCACAGTGTGAGTTCCAGACCTGGCAGCTTGGGAAACACTCCAGGAATGTGTGCATGCACGGCCAAGTCCCTAAAAGAGAGAAGTGGACCACCTCCCACGGGGATCTTTCTTACTTTCTCTCTCTTGCTCTCTCTGTCTGTTTCTCTCAGGCAAGTACATGCACTCTCTGGAAAAAATTAAAACACAAACAAACAAACAAAAATCCAAGAAAACAAGGTCAGGAGATGAAAGATGTGTGGGAAATAAATAAGCACATAGCTGGGCCTCATCGGGCAGAGCAGTAATGAACAGTATCCAAGTAAACAAATGAAAATTAAACGTAAAACAATAAAGACACCTACTTGTAGATTTCTGTTTGTAGATAGCATAGAATTGGATCCTGCTTAATTTTTTATCCATTATGACAACCTCTAGCTTTTGATTAAAGAGATTAATCCATTTACATTTAGAGTAATTACTAATAAGGAAAATTTTATGAGGGGGACTTCAAAAGGTTCACATTGAATGGGATTAAAGTCTGAGTTTATTTTGATGCAAAAAATATCAGAAATCCATGCACAACTTTTTTATAATATGCACTTTCTATTAACTTTTTGAAGACTGCCTGTATTCTGCAACATTGCTATTTATTTTCTGTACATACTAAATAACTTTTTATCCCCTAATTTCTTCCATCATTGTCTCCTTTTTTCTTCAGTTTATTTCTTTAATGACACATGCTAATTACTTCCTCACTTTTTTTGTAGTTTACATATTTTTGTTATCATGCAGATTACATTTACCTTCATAATATTTTAATAATACAATTTGAACACTGTGTGCCCCAAAACATAGACTTATAATTATTTTTTGTGTTTTTGTCTTCTGAGTTATGTAAAATAATTTTTTTAAGTGGAGCTACAAGAAAAAAATTACAATAATACCGAATTTATTATCTTTATTGAAGATCATTATATCTTATCCTTCTAAGTTATGTTGGTATCCTTTCATTTCAAACTGAAAGATTCCTTTCAGTATTTCTTTTAAGGCAGATCTAGTGGTATTAAACTCCCTGAACTTTTCTTTATCGGAGACTTTTAAAGTTCCTTCTCATTTTTAAAACTATTTATTTATTATTTAATTTGTTATTATTACTTTTAAATTTGACAAGAGAAGGGGGGGCGAGAGAAAATGGGAGAGCAAGCCACCAAGTCTGAGATTTGAACCATGGTTGGCCACATGGGAATCCAGCACCTCAACCACCACACTACTTGTCAGTCTTCCTTCTGATATTTGAAGAGAAGTTTGCCAGAAACCAAATTATCTGTTGAGGATACATAAATTTCAGCACATTAAATATCTTATCCACTTGCCTCCTGGCCTCTAAGATTTCTAGTTAAAACTGGGCCGATAATCTTTTTGAGGATTCCTTTTATGTGATGCTTTTGAGATTATTTCTTTGTCTCTTGATAATTTGGTTATAATGTGACTTAGTGTGAGATTCCTCAGATTTATTTCTCCTGGATTTCACTGAGCTTCTTAAATTTGTAGGTACATATCCTCCATCAAATTCGGGCAGTTTGCAGGCATTACTTCTTCCAGTAGTCTCTCTGTCTCTGTCTCTCTCTGTCTCACATGTTGGCATTTCCGTAACACTCTGAAATGTGACTTAGTGTGAGATTCCTCAGATTTATTTCTCCTGGATTTCACTGAGCTTCTTAAATTTGTAGGTACATATGGTCCGTTTGCAGCCGTTACTTCTTCCAGTAGTCTCTCTGTCTCTGTCTCTCTCTGTCTCACATGTTGGCATTTCCGTAACACTCTGAGTTACTTGATGATTTCTTACAAGCCCCTTAGGTTTTTATTTTTCTTCATTCTTTTCCCTTTTCTTCCTTAGACTCAACAACTTTAATTGTCCTTTCTTCAAGTTTACAGATTCCTGCTTCTGCCTGCTCAGATTATGTTGTTGAACTCCACTAGTAAACCCTTTGCTTCACCTGTTGTCGGACTTTCCCACTTTGGAATTTCTGCAGGGCTATCTTTTATCATTTCTATATCTTTGTTTATTGTACTTATATATCATTTTTTCTCATTTTCTTTAATGCCTTGTTCATTCCCTGTCCCCCCATCTCTTTCACGAGATAGATGATTAACGTCTTTATCTAGTGAATCTAATGTCTGGGTTTCTGCCGGTTTATTTTGTTCATTTGAACGGGGTTTGTTTTCTTCTTATTATTATTTTTTGGTATGTCTTATGATTTTTTTCCTGTAAAAGTTGGGCATCTGATTATTATAATATGTTAACTCTGGAAATTGGATTCTTCCCTTTCCATAGGGTTTGCTGGCTTTTAATTCAGGAGTCCATTGTTCTGAGACATTTTTAAACTTCTTAAGAAAAGATTATTCTTTGTCAAGTACAATCAGTGAAGTCTCTGTTCCTTCAGTTTATGTCCGGCTAATGTTTTACCAAAGACTGATTTGAATTCTAGGAGCGGAAACAAAAAACAGAACAAACAGAAAAGAGGACACAGCCACCGTTTGCGGTCCTTCCGCACCGGCTCTGGGCTAGGCATTCTGTACCGACTTAGCTAGGCTAGCTTTGAGCCTAGGATTCTGCGTAAGACAGAACTCTAAGATCTTCCTCGGATGTCTCTGACCCACCTTCTGTCTTGACATGTGCATACATCCGCAAGTTCATCTGTACATGTGGCTGCTTGTGAATGACCCAGTTTCCCAAAGAACTGCATCCAGCTTGCCCTCTGGGTCTCATGTGGTCTATCTCCTGTTTTCATCCAGACTCTCTCACCCCGGCTTCTGCAGGTTTGCAGTCATCTTGCAGTTTTTCTGAGCCACGCCCGCCTCTTCACGTGCCTGAATTCCGAGTGACACGGTGCAGAGACGAACCCCTGTGCAAGCCTTCCTGTCTCCTTTAGAGGGTGTAAGACATACGTATACACGTTATGGATGAGGGCTTCTGCTTCCTCTGGGCAAGGGAGAGAACTGGGAACCCAGCTGCTGCCTGGTCAAGACCAAAACTGTCCCTGCACTGGGCAGTAGGTAGGGGAAGGGCAACTGAAAATGCCATCGAGTTTTCCTAACAGGTTTTTCTTGTTCGGGATGTGGTTGGCTACTGTGAACTTTGGGCTGTTTTTCAGAGCTTCTTTTAAGTTGGTTCAGATAATTTCCATTCTTTAAAAAAAAATATTTCTGTGAGAGAGCAAGACCTCAGAGCTTCTTATTTGGCTACTTTGCTGTTATATCCCCAAATATCTTTCAAGGCAAGAGGAGGAGGGTGTTGATAAAGACAGAGCAGAAGTTAATACCTATCATGTAAAATCAAAGGCAAGGACTTTAAAAATACACATAAAACCGGGACCAGCAGATGGCACAATGGTTACATTGTTGGACTCCCACATAGTCAACTGCAGCTCGAGCCCCAGACCCGGCGACTTAAAACTCACACTGAGCGTGTGTGTGTGTACCCCAAATTGCAAGAGAATGGAGAAAAAAGGATTTCGGCATGGTCATCCTCCCTGGTGGGTGATTTCTTACTTTCTATCTCTCTGTCTCTCAGGCAAGTGCATACACCCTATAGTAAAAATTCTCTCTGAAAAAAAAAACACATAAAATATTCTTGGTGCTATTGAACACAAGTATAAATGAAGAATTTTATATAATAATGTACTTAGTAGCTTAAACTAAAAGAGAAACAGGTGGCAAGGTGGTTGAGGCACTGGACTCCCACATGACTGGCTGCAGTTTGGCAGCTTGCTTCTCTCTCTCTCTGTCTCTCTCAGGTCAAATTAAAAGATAATAATGAATAAAAGAATTCTTTAAAAAAGAAAACCCAAAGAAAAAGGATATTTTCTCTCAAAAACATGAATTCTCAAGATAGAAACAAGAGAAAACTTAAGAGATTCCTAAGTACAGCAGAAACTGAAACCAGGTGTGCCAGGGTGGAAAATGTCATAAGAAACTCTATTTAAAGTTCCATGTATTTATAAAAATTCTCCTCTAGAAAAAATTCATATGAAATAGAGACTAGGGACATCTTTAAATACTTAAAGGAACATCAACCCTTCTAGAAATAGATATTTCCCATAAAATACATTACAGAATACATAAAAAGAAAGAAGTCTGCTTGATTCATATTATGACAAAACACACTTAAACACTCAAGTACATATAACCTGTTAATATGTTTAACAGAATCTATACAGAACGTGTCGCACAAAAATGAGAGGGTCCCACACACCACCTTGCCGCTGGATGGGTTCAGTGACTTGAATCACGCTCCCTGGAAACCCTGGTCAAGCAAACCATGTGGATAAAAACCGGCAACCTAAGAGAGGGGACCTTGGACGTCTCTTGGGTGTGTATACACCCATCCTTAAGGGAGATTGGCTCCTTCCAACTGGATTCAGGAGAAAGGGTGCCTGCTTCCTGTCTGAGAAAACGAAATAGCCTTGAGGTGGCAGACAGGATGGACAGACACCGGCCTTCCTACTGGTAATGCAGGAGCACCTGCTGA
>NW_006204543.1:1463179-1463606 GCF_000334495.1 Tupaia belangeri chinensis
CTGCTTGGCAGAGACGGAGGGCCCTGGATTAACACGGAGTCTCTACAATGGGTTCTTGAGAGAGGCAACCATGAGAAATGGCTTCCCAGAGCCAAGTCACGAGGGACACCACAGGGCAGAAAAACACCCCGCTTTCCCGCCAACACCCTCCTACTGGTCAAGGGTCCTGCTGGAGTGAGGAGCCCAGTGGGGGGCTCTGAGAAGATTAGGTTCTCCGTGTCTTTCAGGGCAGAGAGTCTGAAGCCACCAGGAAATGGTGCCAGTGTAAGTACAATTTTTCTTCCTCGTTTTCCTCTCAACCCTGAAAAGACACGCCTTCAAAAGGAGAGAAGTCATCCGTAATCTACCCAACTGAGTGTGGAGGGCAGAGGAGAGAAGTCAGAGGCAGAGAGGTCGCGAAGGCTCCTGCCACTGGAGGGTTCCGCCT
>NW_006204543.1:1464054-1468964 GCF_000334495.1 Tupaia belangeri chinensis
CGCACAGGCTGCTTGGCAGAGACGGAGGGCCCTGGATTAACACGGAGTCTCTACAATGGGTTCTTGAGAGAGGCAACCATGAGAAATGGCTTCCCAGAGCCAAGTCACGAGGGACACCACAGGGCAGAAAAACACCCCGCTTTCCCGCCAACACCCTCCTACTGGTCAAGGGTCCTGCTGGAGTGAGGAGCCCAGTGGGGGGCTCTGAGAAGATTAGGTTCTCCGTGTCTTTCAGGGCAGAGAGTCTGAAGCCACCAGGAAATGGTGCCAGTGTAAGTACAATTTTTCTTCCTCGTTTTCCTCTCAACCCTGAAAAGACACGCCTTCAAAAGGAGAGAAGTCATCCGTAATCTACCCAACTGAGTGTGGAGGGCAGAGGAGAGAAGTCAGAGGCAGAGAGGTCGCGAAGGCTCCTGCCACTGCAGGTTTCCGCCTGAGACCCCGCGGGGCTTGGGGGAGGCGCGGTGCAGGATCGGGACGCACCACGGAAGACCAAGCCTGCCTGTGTAACCTAGAGACAGACGGCAGCTCACAAAGCCTAGACGCCGGCAGGTAAGCAGGGGGTCGGTCTAAACCTCACGAGGCCAGAACATCGCAGGCCCCACTGAACGAAGTTACGTTTATTACCAACCACCTGCTGAAAAAAAAAAGTATTACCCACCACCCGCTGAACGAGAGTTCTTACGAGGACGATTATAAAGTAGCCACGGGCAGCAAACATTAATCGTTCTTACAGAGCATCACTCTGGACTTTCTAGGGTAGATGAAGGGGCAAGGCAGTCCCAGACTCTACTCCCTCCCTCACAGCGAGGTCGGCCAGCTGCTCTCCCACACCAGGGCGCCCTCCGAAAGTCGCAGCCTGGGGCAGCTCGTTCCGGTGGTGGAACCCACAGAACCGAACACCGTCTGAATGAGGAGGTAGAGAAAAGGGCCTCACCCTGACTGAGCTGCCTTCCCGCTCCCTCAGGTGACACCGTTCCCGGATCCAGGGTTTCCACAAGGGGAACCGAGAACCTGGGGTGGACATGCAGCGTCCTCACCACTCCGAGCTGCTTCCTAGGAGGGCCAGTCCAATCTCACCTCACCGACAGCCCTAAAAAAGCGGCACAGCCACACTGCCCGGTCAGGTGGGAGGTCACGGTGACCTGCCTATGACACAGGTGGCACCTCTGTAGTCCTGCCAGCTATGACGCCAGATTGGAGTTTGCAGCCAGCCTTGCAGCCCACGCACCAAGCTGAGCTGGCCACCATCAGAAACGCGAGGGAAGCCCAACCTTGCTCGAGTTCCTAGACTGCTGTTCTCCATGCCCAGCCTCAGAGCCCACTGCAAGCACCCTGCCTGGGCTGAGAGACGCCCACCTCTCCACGTGCTGAAAAAGGGAAGGGGTAGCTTGACCCTGGGAATCGAACAGAAGCTACATTCAGCCAAAACAGAGCAGGACAAAACTCTCCCATTGGCCCCCAAGCCAGGGAGGCCTCCACCTGCATGTCAGAGAAGTGAATGGGTTAGACTGGCTTGACCCAGGAGGTCAAAGAAACATTAACTTAGCCCGACACCGCCCCACAGGTCCACAGTGCTCCACTCTACAATCGTAGCCTCCGATGAGCAGCCACCGCACCTGACCTGAGCCGTCCTGCATCTCCGTGTGAGCCGATCCCAAGCGGCAGAATGACGTGGTCAGGGAATCACCCTGAGGCCACCAACCAGGAGCCATCACAGTAACTGGCCAGCAGTTCTGCCTCAGCAAAGCCCAGCCAGTGGCCTCATCACACAGTGGAGCCCAGCAAGCAGCTCCACCCAACATCAGAGCAAAGACAAGGCTCCGGCCAACTGCAGAGTGGACAGAGGACCTGCCCGCCCAGGGTCATCACCAGCTGGCCCTTCCAGAGAAAGGAGCTAAATAGTGAAAGTCCATCCATGTCAAAGAACGCCTATAAATGACAAACGGGACTGTTTCTTCAAACGTGCAGACGACAATGAAGAACCCAGGGGCTATGAAGAAAAGAGGGATTATGACACCTACAAGAGAAACTAATATAGTTACAAGAATTGAGTCCAACGAAATGGAGATGTATGAGATAACTTATAAAAAATCAGGAAAATACTCAAAGAAACTCAGTGAACTGCAAGAATAGACAGAAAATTTAATGAAATTTGGAAAGCAATACAATAGCAAAGTGAGAGCTTGACAAAGGAATAGAACCAACAACGAAAGAACCATACAGAAATACTACAGATGAGGAGTCCGGCGGCTGGACTGAGAAATGCTGTAGGAAGCTTCTGCAGCAGGTCGAGCGAGCAGAAGGAAGGACCAGTGAGCTGGAAGACAGAACACTTGAAATGACACACTCTGAGAGGCGACAAGGCCAAAGAACAGAAAATGATGACGGTTTATGGGAAATGTGGGATACCACCAAGAAACCACACCTCCACATAATAGAAGTTGGAGAAAAAGGAGAAAGGGAAAAGGGGCCAGAAAGTATATTTAGTGAAATAATGGCTGAAACATACTCCTCATCTGGGGACAGATGCCAACACTCAGGGACGGGAAGCACAGAGGTCTCCTACCAACATCGACAGGTGGAAGAACACCAAGACAGATAATAATCAGATGAGCACATTTCGAAGACAAAGAAAACATGTTAAGAGCAGCGAGAGAGAAGGAAACATTGCACACAAAGGAGTACCGACAGGACTATCAGTGGGTTTGTCAGCGGAAGCCTTGCAGGAGCGAGCGAGGTGATATAATACAGTCGAAGCGCTCGAGGAGAAAGCTACAACCAAGAATATTTTATCTAGCAAAGCCATCTCTCAGAAATGTGGGAGAAATGAAAATACTCCCCAGACAAGCCCATACTAAAGGAGTTTGCTGTCATTAGATCTGTCTTACAGGAATTGCTAATAGGAACTTTTGAAGTGGAAACAAAAAAGCCACTAATTAATAGCATGAAACAAAACTCAATGGGCTAAGTAAAACTGCACTAGCCAGAAAACCACGGTACCGTAACAATGGTGTGCAAGGCAATGCTATCTCTAGAATGAGGGCCAAGACAGAACCACTAGTAACAACTACAGTTAAACAGAAGGGAAAACGCATGACAAAGGAATGTCAGTTCTGACGCCAGAACGCCAAACGTGAGGAGGGGTTGGAAGTGTGGAGGTGTATGCGCTCAGAGGGAGGCTACGGTCAGCTCGAGACAGGCAGCTGTGTTCTAAGCCTCGTGGTGGCCAAAGAGCCAGAATCTTTAGTAGAAGCACAAAACAAAACCAGGAAGGAGTCAAAGCACACCACTTCAGAAAACCATCAAAGTATACAGGAAGAAGCAAAAGAAGACAGGAACAGAGGACCGCCATGACAGCCACGCGGCAGCAGGAAGCGCCTCCTGCCGGCAATCACCTCCGATGGAGACGGACGACCCACGGTGGAGTACTACTCAGCCTTCAACAGGGAGGAAGCCCTGCCATTTGCGACTCAGATGGGATTGCAGAACATCATGCTGACTTAAATAGGCCAGGCCAAAACACAAATGCCACACCTTAGCACTTCCGTGTGGAATCCTGGGAGGCAAAGGCAAACACACCGAGGCGGGAGGCAGAACTGCCCATCACGGAGACTGGAGGATGGGCTCAATGAGCCGGAGTATGAGATGTGCTGGAAGAGGTGTTCTGTTCTGTTCTGTTCTGTTGTTTTCCCACATCTATTGCACAGCATGGTGAATATAGTTAATAGTAGAGGTTTTTTACATTTCAAAATCGCTGAGAGAGTAGATTTTTAACTGTCTCGCCACAAAAAGGACTGAGTTCCCGGGGAGGCCAGGTAACCGGCTGACCAATTACCCCACATCACACGCAAGCATCGTAGCATCACTGTGCACTCCACGAGCAAGCTCTCACGACAGCCTGTGGCGCCACGACGGAGCACCCGACTCCATCAATACGCTATCTTAAACAGTCAACTACCCTAGGAGGGTAAGTCTGAAACGAGTCAGGGCAGGACACGGACGTGTCGCAGTTCCAGCTACACACGGAGAGTGACAGTGTATGTGGGGACTGAGATTACGAATTCTACTTCCATTTTATAAACGTTCTAGGCTGAGTCATCTGACGGAGAATTAGTTATTGTATATAAACGCCACAAATTAGTGTCATCTGTTTGGCTGGGTCCTTGGAAAAGTCATGACGCGTTTTTGCAGAAAGACATAGAAACATACGTCATGACTTCCCCGACGCCCCAATATTAACCACTGTATTGCACCCATGACATAGTCCCAGGAACTGACAATTCACACACACACACTCACACGCACACATGGCACTAAAGTGAAAGCAAGCGCTACATTAAAACTGCAAGTTATCCTTTGTGGCGGGGCCCAGAACACCCCTAGTATAGTGAAGAACGAGGTGGCGTTAACACCGCTGTTGTTATTATTTATCATCGTCGTGGACGTTGACGTCCATGTTGACATAACCGGACACAGAAACACACAAACTATTGAAAATGAGCATTTGAAACAGTCATTGTAGGCAACAGAGCAAAATCTTCAGATGACTAGCTGAACCTTTTGGACTAGGAAGTCAGGTCATCCCGGTACAGATTAGACAAACGCGCCCCTCACATCAATGGTTTCCTCGCGTACTAGGGAAAGCCAGCAAGGAAAATTATGGAAACATGCTTTCATCCTCACAGCCCCACCCCTTTAAGAGACAGAAATACATTTTTCAAGACAAGGGTGGGTGGTGGTTGGAGCAGATGACAGAACTTCACGGGGAGTCACGGACGGAGAGAGACGTGGGTGCGCCGTCTCATTCGGGAAGAGTGGATGCAGTGCAGCCCCTGTTCTGTCCGAAGCAGTGGTTTGTTTGCTTTATGTTCTTTTATTTCTTTCTTTCACAATTAAGAAAGACAGGG
>NW_006204543.1:1469119-1472028 GCF_000334495.1 Tupaia belangeri chinensis
AGAGAGAGGGAAACAGAGAGAGCATACTCCAGGTTCTTGACCCTACAATCACTCCCAGCGTTGGCTAGTCCTGGACCACCGACAGGCACGTGCCCGGGGTACTGAGGGAGGTCTCCAGACTTGAACCAGGGACCTTCTCATGTGGGCTGCCTTGAAGAGCATCACATTTTACTGCGGCACCACAGCCCAGCCTCCCAAAGTAATGTTTTTGTTTATTTTGTTTTTCATTTCCAGAGGGGGTGTGTGTTCTCCAAAGAGAAACAGAGGGAGAAGAGAGAGAAAGCAAGTGCCCCCGATGGGCGTGGCCACACCACAGTCCCTCCTTCCGCGCCGCTCCGTCCTGCGGAGACTGGGGACATACGCACACATGCCTGGCGTGTGTCTCAAGCTGCTGGGTTCGGACTGGCACTTGGCCCTGTGGGATCCAGCTCCCGTAACCACTGGGCAGGCTGCAGCGCCAGCCCCTGAGGTTCTAATGAGTATGATCGAAGCGAGCACTCCAAACTGTGGTTTTAGGATTTTAATAAGACGAACGACGTTAAAGATCACATAGAATCAACTGGCTGAGCTGTTGGGGCAGATAGTTTAACTATTTGAGAACAACAGTGACGAAAAGGATTACTGCCTCACCAGGATAAACTCCAATGGACGGAAAATCTAAGTGCAAAATGCGGAAGTATAAGTGTAACAGCAAGAAGAATCGGAACTCAGATTCAACGCTTGCACGTTTCTTTCTTTGTTCTTTTTACCAGGTACTACTTTGGATTTGGGGACTGGAACAATAAACACGAAAATGGCTCCTGATTTAAAATGACCTTTCATCACGCCGAGAACGTGCTTGCTCCCAAGCACCTGTGTGAGCGGCCGCTGACTGCTTCTGCAGAGTCACTGTGAAGGATTGATGCCTTCCCAGGAAAAGGCTGAGCTGACATACAGACCCACGTCACAGAAGGCCGGGCTACAGCCAAGGATCTCCGTCCACTCTAGACAGAGCAGAAGCCCTCACTGATCCATGACTCAATGGCTGGGCATGCGTAAGAGAGGAAGCCCTGCGGAGCTGCGTGGTCACCGACCTCCCAGCGCAAGTCCCACTGGACAGACTGGGTGGGACGATCCCAGTGTCCAGGGGTGAGAAACTGCAGCTGAGGTCTCAGGGATACAGCCAGGCCAGCTGGCACTGCAGGCTCATGGCAGTGGGGTAGCAGTCCCTGAGGGGTGAGATCTTCTTTAGCCAGAATGCAGCCACAACCCTGCAACCTCGCAACCCCGCAATCCCCATCAATGAGCTTCCCCCAGGGAGTCCATCCGGGTGCTCTCAGCTGCGCACACCCCTCTAAGCCCATGCCTAGTATGCAGATACAATGGGATACACAAGGCAAGGGGCTTTTCAACAAGTTCACAGAAAACGTGTACTACGAAAGAGCTCTGCGTGGATTTCAAGTTTTTTGTACTAACATAGACTTACTGCGTTGCTGGACAAGCCAGGCCTTTTTTTCCCGTTTTTCTATGCAAAAATGCATCATGGCTTTTCCGACAAGCCAAGACCTTCGTCTTATTTTTCTGCAAACATTTTGAAGTCCGCTCGAATTGTTGGGTGACATACGCTGGCCCACCCGCCTTCCAGGTCTCCTAGCAAAGGGGAGGTGGGCCTGGAGCCGCGGGGAGACCGGGCGGCCCGTCGGGGCACCCACTCACACCCTGCTTCTGCTCAAAGCCACGCCCCACATCACATGTGTCTTTTTACAGCTGCAGAAGAGCAGGTGCTATACGCATATACGGATCGAATAAACTCGCCAATACCTTGAATCATTAACGCACTTTTTGTCCAAAGGTTTGAATGAAAACAGCTACACAATTGGAAATTCGTTTACTGTGTAAGAGCCCGTCGAGGGGCACAGGGTGCGAACCTGACTAGAGAGGGTTTCGAGTGTCCTACCAAGTCCGTCACCAGGAGCGCCCGCGGCTGCCACTTCATCACTAGCTTACATGCATGAACGCACAGGCCAAGGGCTGGCAGACGCGACAGTTTGCTTTCTTGTTTCTCTCACTCTTACCTGTTTAATGGTGTCAAATCCAACACTTTCAAAAGGTGCTTGGGAACTGACTACAATGGTTTCATGTGTGTTATATCATTTTAATGGAATTGAAATGCTTAGTTTTAATTTCATTTCAAGTTTTTGCCATAGCACATGTGCTCACCAGGGAGAGAGAGGCAGAGATGGTGGGAGAGAAAGTGAGAACCCACCCCCCAGAGAAGACAGCCACACCGCAATCCCTCTCCTCCATTCTCCTCTTGCAATTTTGGACACACATGCACACGCACCTACCATGGTTTTCAAGCCGCCAGGTCCGGGACTCGAACTGCGGTGAGCCGTATGGGGGTTCAGTGCCTTAACTATTGTACCACCTGCTGGCCCCAAAGTTCTTTGCTTTTAACAGAGGCATACTAACGTACTCTACTTCTGGTAAGAAAACACCGCATGCAAGAATGAAAGCAAAGAAAATCTAACAGCGAGTTTTATTTAAAAAGCCAGAAGTCCTAGATTAATTTTTATTGATATCTGCTTCTTTCACACACACACACACCCCAACACGCACTCACACATATACACATACCCCAACACATTCTGACACACACATGCACACATCCACACACCCCAACACACACTCACACACACACACACACACCCCAATACGCACTCACACATATACACATACCCCAACACACTCTGACACACACATACACACATCCAAACACACACACCCCAACACACACTCACACACACACACACACACCCCAACTAGCACTCACACATATACACATACCCCAACACACTCTGACACACACATACACACATCCAAACACACACACCCCAACACACACTCACACACACACACACACACCCCAA
>NW_006204543.1:1472083-1477772 GCF_000334495.1 Tupaia belangeri chinensis
GGCAGGCTTGTTCCACTTGGGGGGCGGTGGAGGACAGTTAAAGGCCTCTTCATTTTGTGGTCCAAGATTTTCGGGTAATTTTTGTACAGCTGATGTACTTATCAGAACCTCCCAAACTTCACAACCCTGCCTCTCATTTTTAGGCAAAAATATGAAACACTGAAAAGCTCCCCAAGAAACACCGGGCTAGACTCTGCATAGAGCACCACCACGGCTGAGCCACATTTCCTCTTACAGCTAACGAAGCCTAATTTTGCTAACATCCCAGTTCTCACTCGATGTCCTGTGGTTCTGAGAAAATCACTCAGCATTTCTATTTCCGGCAACGTTAAATAATTCCCTTTACGCGTCCCGAGGCCCCGAGTGAAACAGCAACGCAGATTTAGACACAAGCCCTTATGCTCTCACCCGGGCGAGCGGGAGTCTCAGGGTAAACGCTGCAGACTCGCCACTCGGAGATGCAGCTCACTTCCAACATCTCCACGTGTGTTCCCCCACCACGACAGTCCATTCCTAGAAGGCCCCCAGGCCCTGTGCAGCCAGGAGACCCAGGAAGTCGCCCAGGCACTGTGCCCCTGAGATACGATTAGAAAACAACCAGTGCAGAACGCATGCGAGATGCCAGGCGCTGGAGAGCCCCTTTAGCAAGGTGACTCCTGAATGACTAGCCCCGGCAGAGCCGGCACCGCACGGAAGGGCTGGTGATTTCCAGTGCCGCCAGGGAAGCCCAGGCCACCTCCGTGGGCTCAGGAAGACAGCCAGTTTCCTGGGTCCAGGGATGGCACTGTGAGACCCAGGAGAGGCCTCTGATCGGAGGAGCTCTCACTGCGTCACTCCCATGAATATTCCTGGCACCATCTCAGCAAGCTCCCCCTGTGACAGGCACAACAGGCAGGTTTTTTATTCAATGGCAAATAGCGTTGTAAAAACTTTATTAACGCCTCTGCTGTGTCACGGCCATATTAATTACAGGCCTGTGGGGCCATGGTATGGGAACTCCGCCCTGAGGGACGCTGTGTTTTTGGAGAGGGTAACCCAATTACACACCGTCAATCCAACGGCGGCTACTTACAGTAACAGTAATGCCCGAATCTCACGGTTATGAGGCTTCCCCTATAAGGCTCAGAGTGCTCCACGGATGTGTTCTAATTAAGCGGAGGGCCCGGCCTCAGTTACCATCACCATGCTGAGAGGGCCTCCCACGCGAGCACGCACGAGGCTGCGAAGTGGCAGACAGACCTGAGTCCGTACAGCACCGTGCCGTCAGGGTGAAGGCGGATCATGCGGTTTTTCACTGTCACTCCGTGCACAAAGGACTTCTTGTCATTTAGGAAGTAGGTGTCAGGCACCCACAGCTGGTCGGCCACTCGATTGTCAAGCGTGAGGTTGAGAGGGATCCCAGAATAGGCGAGCCTTTTGTCTCTCCAGTATTGTTGAAAATACATGGTTAAGGTGTAATCCTGGGGGAGAGAGAAAAGAGAAGCCGTTAGAAACCGGTGTCCCGCCCTCAGCTGGCCAGATTCCAGCTCAAGTCTTAGCCCCCCGCGCCAACAGCAGGACAGGCCGCTGCGCCTGCAGGCTGACAGGCAGTGGTGGCGTTGCTGAGGGTGCAGATGCCGGCTGTACCGGGCACACGGACAGGTGTGTGTCACGCATCTGCATCCTCCGTTTTACTTAGGAAAAGAACCTCCGGAGGTGACCACAGAAATAAAGGCCAAAACCAACCAACAGGTGAAAAAAACAGGTTGCCGCAGCTGGCAGGGAACGGGACATCCCCAGATACACAGGTGCATTCACCACCCACAGCGGTGAGCGCTAGCTGCAGACCGTCCGCAAAGGAAGCCACTTCCTGCAGCTCGAAGGGGAGGTGGCATGTGAGGCGGGATTGTGCAGGCAGAGTGGGGGGACCCCCGCCATGCCCCCTCAGTTGAGAGCCACATGGAGCAAAGAGGTGGCACTGAACACTGTCTCGGGGAGGCAGACAGCAGGCAGGGCTAGAAACCACACGGGCACACTGCTCTTACGGCGTCGACAGAAGCCCTGAGTGGTGGGCTTTGCTGGAACGCAGGGTGTGGGCGAAGAGTGCAGAGTGGTGGCCAAGCTCAGACCCCATGGCTCTGGCCAGAGGTAGAGACGCTCGAGGGTCAGCTTTGCAGCCAGCGAAAGCCCCGGACAGCCTCCATGCAGCGGAGTGGCACAGCCGACCGGTTGACCAAGTCTTTTATTCCTGTGTTCTGATGCTTCAGTACCTGGGATCTTGCTGACCATGTGGGGACGGTCCCTCCCAGAGCTGGCCAGTTCCCGTACAGGAAACAGCTCTCGGGGGAGGTCACCTTCCACGTGCAGCCCAATCAATCCAGGGCCCAACCACCTCCTCTGCCTTCCTCTGAGGCCACCATCCGCTGCCCTCAGCCCATGGGGGCCAGGGACCAGCTAGCCGAGCAGCCCTGTGCCCCAGAGCCAGCGAGGGTACTCAGACCAGCCAGCACCCAGCTGCCGCCCTACCTGTCTCGTCCCTTCCCAAGAAAACACAGTAAATGCCTTCACGCCTGGAGCTCCCTCTTCCTCTGTCCACCTGCTGAGCCCCCGTGTGCCCTATGGCGTGGTGTGCCCCCTCCTGGTAGGGACTGGGAGGGACTCCCGTCCTCTCTTCCGCTGGCCTTGCCAGACCTGGGTAATAAGACAACCTACACCGTGAAACTGCTGAGCAGGAGCTGCAGGAGGCTACAGTTCCAGACAATGCTGCCACTCTGGGGCCCAGACCCCAGACCAGCACGCAGTCACCCATGCTAACATGTCACATCGTTACACGGAGACTGGGAGACCCCCAGGTAGAGCAGACGTCCCTGAAAATGGGAAGGAAGAGGGTGGGCGAGGTCCATCTGGGGAGGTGAGGACAGAGCTGCTGGTTCTCATGGCTTGAGGAGGAGCCCTGACTACAGGGACGGGCGCCAGGCAGGCCTTCCTGAACGGGAGCAGCCAGGAGTCGAGCCTTTACAGATCAGAGACTGTCCCTTAAAAGCCCCTTAGACAATTTGGACGTCAACAACATCGAAGTAACAACATGAGACCTCCGCTGGGGCTCAGGTGTGTGACCCAGGCGGCTCGAAGCAGGGCAGTAATTCGCGCGGGCCACGGTCCACCCTGCCTGTGTGCAAACCTCTCGCATTTGTTGCATCAAAACGACAAGAAAACATATTGGAAAGGAGAAACGTTGCTCCTTATTCTGCGCGTAGGTAACTGACGAGATTCCTCAGCACAGCTGTGAAGGGAAGGCGACTACCCCGAGAAAGACGTGCAGTCTCCCGGCCAAATCCAGCGTGGCTGCAGCTGTAAGGTCCACGGGCACCTGCATTTGCAGCTGGCTCGGCAGCGTCCGGTCAGAGAGGGTGGGGCGTCGTTCCAGAGCTTACAGAAGCCCTAGGCAGCGACGTTGCTGCAGGCATTTCTACAACCAAAGTTAGGCCGAGGGAGGCTTGGCACTTCAACTAACAAAATTTACTTAGGAAATTCTGATCTATTCCATTTTAATGGCCTGGAAATGACTACCCAGCATTGCAGGAACCCTTCCTCCCACGCAGACTCGGAGGAGACCGAGGTCTCCCTGTGGTGAAGCCACACGCTGCCGTTTCCCGCTTCCCTCTCTTCCTCTCTCCCTTTTGCCTCAAGCACTCGGTGAGTGTCCACCATGAGCCAAGAACCAGGCTGGGCTCCAGGGACCCACAGAGAAGGAAGACACAACCGCAGCCTTTAAGCAGTTCCCAGTCTAGTGGGGAAACGAAAAGAATTGATCCACGGAAAATGAGAATGATTACGAGGGTGTTTTGGAATCAGCCACGCTGGAGTCTTGGGTCGGCCTCCTACTGACCTTGCAAACGGGGGTGGGGGCTACTTGGCTGTCTGAGGTGCTGCCGTCCCTGTGCAGGCTGCCACATTCTGAAGGGGTAGCGTGGGAGCACCCGGCTCAGCAGCACGTGTGCAACAACGCAAGGGCAGTGCACGCCCGGGCTGGCCCGGCAGCACAGGGCCGACTACAGTTCGAATCCCAGCCCAGCGGTTTGAAAACATGCCAGATGCTTGTGTGTGCATCCCTAAGTCCTGACGGGGTAGAAATGGAGGGAAAAGGGTTGCGGCACAGCCACGTCCCAGGGGGGCGTGCTTCCCTGAGTGCCACGTCCTCTGACTTACAAAGACGTATGTAAGGGACACACGCTGCCAGGGCTGGCAGTGGAGGGGACCGCTGTGCAAATGGGGAGAGGGCTGCCGAGCCTGTCTGCACCGCTTCCATCCTCTGCACCCCCGAAAGGCCCCCGGGACGTATGTCTCAGGCCTCCACCCATGTGCCACGCGTGTTCACACAGTGAGCTTGTCACCTCTGTTTGCCCTGGAAGGGCTGGCGAAAACCAGTGTCTCCTAAAGCCATCTGAGGAACTGGCGAGGGTAGGAACCGTGAAAAACACGTGAAAACACGTTTTTCTTCACATGCGTAGGAAGATACCACGGGTACCCTTCTGGAGTCACGGAAGTACAGAAAACACAACGGCTGTGCCGACCCAGGCCCGCAGGACGGGCACCTCGGGGGTCAGAAGACACTGTGAGAGCTCACCCTAAGCCAGCTGCACCCAGGAACAGCTGAGGGAGGTGCCCGTGGCTGAGGACGCGTCCCGCCCAGGGCTGGCCACCAGCGTTGCGGGGTGTGGCGGAGCAGGCTGGGCGGACCGCCAGCGGCACCTCTGCCGTGCGTGTACTTGGGGAAGTCGCTAATCACGCCAAGCCTCAGCACTCTCTCGTGCAGAGACTGAGCACGCTCACTTTGCGAAAGCGCTGGGCCGTTACTTGGCTGCATCGGAGGCCTTAGGAAGAGCTGCCTTCCCCTTCCGTTATCCGAGCAGGGCCGTCAGCCCTGAGAGGAGGTCCCGGCGCCAGGGCCCGGGACCCTCTCTATCTGGTGAACCCCACCATTTCACCATTCACGGCAGACATAGGGAGAAACCTGAGCGGGGCCGGCGTGGTGCGCAGCGGGACCGTGTGGGAAGGTGCCTGGTTGCTGTCCTGGGTCTCGCTGTGCATGCCAGGCACATGCGTGCAAGCCTGTGACCCAGGCTGGCTGAGGCTGGGGTGGAGCCCGGCGCAAAGATCCTGCTGGGACCTCCCCACGATGGGAGAAATAAACGGGCTTTAAAACATCCTCGGCCTGATCCTGCCGTATGGAAAGCCCGGGCCTAACCGAGGCTTCATTCGCTGCCTCTCAGCTCCCGGTTTGCACGCGAGTCAGGGCTACCAAGACACACACTTGCTTCCCGAGACGCACTGGACACCTCGCCTGCCTTCCTCTGCAGTGGGTTAGCCTCGAATCTCAAATGAGAGCTCAACACCATTGGAAAAGTGGCGACAGTACTAGTGAAAACACCCCTCCTGCCCTGCTCGCGCCTGGCTGGCTGTGCTTCCCCAGGGACCAGAGCTGGCCTCCCTCTCCCCGTCCATGGTGCTGTTACAGTGGCCCTTCCCCATACGTGACAGTCACTGAACGCCCCCTGCAGCCTCCTGGACTTGGCTGTGGGTGTCTCCCTGCAGCTCTGTTTAAAATTCACTCTGCGTCAGGGCTCAGGTGGTCACTGAGAGAGCATCCCTCTTTGCCCAGTCCCGACTCTTCCTCCTGGGGGTCCGTGCTCCGTCCTGTCTCCCTGAG
>NW_006204543.1:1477803-1481731 GCF_000334495.1 Tupaia belangeri chinensis
TGGGTCCAGCTGACCCCAAACCTTCTCCAGGCACCACGTGCAACTCAAGCTCAAGAGGCCCAGACTGACCGGTTGTCTTCCTGCCAAATCTGGCCCCAGCTGTGGACCCCTAACCGCACTCACTAAACAGAGGCGACCTCCTCTTCCTCTCTCACCCTCGCCCTCCAATGCGCCTTCGGTCACCATGCACCACTGATAGGATTTCCTAAAAGTCCGTCCCTGGAACCCGGTCACCGAGGGCAACGGCAGCAGGGACGGCGAGGATTTCCGTTAGTGTTGCCATGGAAACAGGCTGGAGGGCGCAGTCCTGGGCTCCGGAGCACGTCTCGGCAGATGCTCCCTGTGCTGAGAGCCGGCGTCTCATCAGACCGCAGACGCACCGGGTCCACTACGGACTGTATGGATGACCAGAGGTCCCACTCGAGGCCGACAGGTGCTCCGCCTCTGGACCGACACGGCACGCCGTCAGGTGTGATGAGCTGGGGAGTCGGTCCACAACCCCCTTTCTGCTGTTTATTTGCTTTTTTATGTGTTTATTTTGACAGACAGAGATGAAGGGAGGGCCATCCCCAACAGATTTTGTGCCACGATCCTCCCCCAGCTACAGTGGCCCCAGATCACAGGCTGGGGTCCCCCATGTGTGTACAGGGAGGCCCTGGGACACGAACCTGGAGCCTCCACAGATCCGGACAGCATCCCAGAATGTTGCAGTCCCACTGTGCCACTGGCTGGTCTCGCCTTCATTTTAAATGGCTGTTTATCCGAGCAACATTCATGTAAGACGTGTGTGTGTGTGTGTGTGTGTGTGTGTGTGTGTCTGTAATCACAGTTTCATTTTCTTCAATGAGCAGGCGTCAGAAGGGATGCCATGACTCCCGGATGTAGCACCCATCTACGGGTGCCCTGACCATTGGGCGTGAACACAGCCATGTTGCTCAGACAGGGCACGCTCCACGCCTCCATGTCTGGTGACCCTTGAGCGACTGGGACGGTAGTACACGTTACACGTGGAGACTGCTGATCCTGCAGCCTTACCGCGCTGGTGGCCCGAGCCCCTCTGCTCTTGGCCTTCTTAAGCATCGAGGTTGCAGGTGACCATGAGATCAAGGACTCTGGGTTCTCACGGGACAGGAGCGTGTCCTGGGTTGCATGGTGTGTGGAGCTGGCATAGTTAGATTTGCTGAACGGAACATGACTGAGAATGACTGCTCTGAATCTGAGTAGATAGGGCAAAAAACAAACGCTTACACAGAAGGGAGAGCCTTTCTTTGTTCTAAAATACAGAAGGACCAGTTCTGTGCTGAACCCAGCGCTCCTGTATGCTGGCACGGGGAGACGCAATTGCCCTGGTTATACATGTACCTTTGTATTGAGGTTTGACAATGGGCTTTCTTGCCTCAAAGGCACATCACGTGGCTCTGGGATGCCACGCATCTGAAGGACGCTCAGGTCCAAGGAGCTGTGCTATTTTTAGACGGCAAGTCCGTCCATTTCCGAGACCGGGTCTGCTTCTGGTCACTACCCAGAACTTGTTAGATTACTGCTCTTAGACAAGTCACGGCGGTGCCAACAGCACACGTCACAGAAGCGAAAACAGTGCTCTCATAGAGCTGCTTCTCTGAATTACTATGAGAATCAGCAGAGGTACTTGGACGGCCCTCTCTGCATGGAACTGCAGACTGCAGTCCGTCCCCAGGGACGTCATCAAAGCCTGAGTCGCCAGAAAGCAGCTACGATGCAGCTTTTCAAAACTCAGTCAAGCACAGAGCTGAGGGAGGGGACACGAGGGCCAGCCTGTGACAGGGAAGCAGCCACCGTTTATGCCTACTTCCGGAACAAAGAGCCCCCCGCGGCAGCCCCACCTTATACCTGGTTTCACTTTTTACCGTCTCAGTTACGCACAGTCAATGGTGGTCTCAAACATGAAATGGAAAATTCCAGAAATAAACAACTGATGGGCTGGCCCCATGACACAACTACTCAGTGCTGTGCAGGGGATCCATGTGGCTACTGGTGCCCAAGTCCAGGCCTTGGTGCAGAAACATGCCAGGGGTGTCCACGTGCCCAGGACCCTGACAGAGTGAAGAACAGGAGGAGGATTGCGGCGTGACCGGGCCCCTCTGGGGACTCTCCCCCTTGGTTACGTGCACAGCATAAAAGAACTGGTGTTTAAACACTACTGCGCAAGGCCTACGCCCGGCTCCCCCTCGGACCTTGTATCCTGTCGTCCCGTCATCACAAGGACAGGAAGGCTGAGGACAGCGTGGTAAGACATTTTGAAAGAAAAAGACCACACCCACATGGTTTTTATTATAGCGTACTGGTGAAGTTGTTTCATTTTACTATCGGTTCTCGCTTCTGATCTCTGACTGTACCCAACGCGCACACTAAACTTTCTCAGCAGTACGCCTGTGTAGGAGACAGATCTAGGAGACACAGCATGACGTATTTTTCTGTTTGCTACACAGAAATGCATCAAGACTTTCCCGAAGACCCAAAAGTAGGATATGGGGCCTGGTCCCATCTGCGGCCGGAGGGGTAGAACTAGAGATCTTGGAACACATCCCTTGCAGACAAATGAGGGTTACTGCACTTTAATTTTGCACTGGGGCCCACGACTTCTGAAGGTGGCCCCACTTTAAGTAGTACACCGTCCTTTGTGTCTGACCCACGGAATTCATGTCTTTTTTTCCAGCAGCCGTGAAACTTGTCAATTACAAGTACGTAAACTCTTAGACTTCCCACCATTCTTCAAACACGTCTGCTTTCTTCTCCTGTCTAGCCAGTCCACCTTTTCTGCTGCTGCTTCCAGGTCTTTCTTTTGCTTTCCGCATTAGAGAGCCCAGGACCGCTCCTTCTGCACCGCCATGCACCCCCCCGCTCAACCGAACCCCACCCTTCCTCTATCTGCACTCACCCCCTTAACCACTGCCTCTAGCTCCACAACTTCACATTACATCTGTAAGCTTAGGGTTTCTAAACTCCATCCCCAGCCGAATTTTCCAGTGAAACTCCAGGATCAACTCAACACACCCAGACTGAACGGTGGAGCCCACCCTCACAGCAGCACCTGCCGTCCTCACAGCCCGGCCGACAGCATCCACCTTGCGGCTTCTCAGGCTGAAAATCCCTGGAATCAGCCCTCGCTCACCGCTCTGTCCTGCTCTTCATCGATCCCTCCGGGGACTGCTCGTTCGCACTGAAGGCAAAGTGTCCACAGCAAACGTCCACATGCCCTGCCCCTTTCTCATCCGTCATGCTCTTGCTAGTGACCAAACCTGACGTCCCTCCTGCACTCCGGTATCCCGACGGGCCGGCAGCACGCTCTCCTCCCCGGCCCTGTTGTCAGCAGGGTGACTTATTGGTGACAGAAGTCAGACTGGCGCTCTGTTCAGAACCACACGACGACTCCCTGTTTCCCAGCAAGCAATGCCCCAGCCTCCACACTGCCCACCTGCATCCGGCCTGGTGCATCAGCCGTCCGTCCGGTGGCACTCTCTCCTAACACCTGCTGGCTGACTTCCTCACCTGAGCTCATCTTTGCCCAGATGTATCTTATCCACGAGCCTCGGCTACGGACGGCGACCTCCACCCTCTGCACTCCCACCCCTGATCGAGGTGGCAGTCACTCACTGCCTGCACCTGCACTCAGCACGTCCCACCCCACCTCCTCCCCCTGGAAGGCCAGCAGTGCGAGCTCAGGACCGTCTGTCTCGGGCTCACAGGTGCATTCCGAGCACCCAGGACAGCGCCCTGCACCCTGGGAGCCGCGTACAAACCTGCTGCACAGGTGAGGAGGAGCTCGGGGAGCCGAGCTGCGGCACAGCCCTTCAGAAGGGACCCGTATGGCTTCCCCAGGGCTCCAGACCGGCTTACACCGCCACGTCACGGCAGCGGGGGGGCTCCGCAGTGGGGGCCGACCCCACCC
>NW_006204543.1:1482040-1483999 GCF_000334495.1 Tupaia belangeri chinensis
GGCGGCGGCGCAGCCCTTCAGAGGGGACCCGTATGGCTTCCCCAGGGCTCCAGACCGGCTTACACCGCCACGTCACGGCAGCGGGATGTCTCTGCAGTGGAGTCAGACCTGCTCCGGAGCAGCACAGGCCTGTGTCGCCAGTCCTCAGAGCAGGCATTCTCGGCCACCTGAAGCCCGGAGGACGTGGACCCATTGCTCTGTGACCTTCCTCTGGTGGTGAGGGTGCTCTAGAACACTGTTCTGGACAGCCCTGTGACGTGCCACCCCTACGAGGCCTCCACGTCAACCCTCTGCCTTCTGGCACTCCCTGGCCCCTCGTCCCGTTGATGCCTGGTGTCTGACACTAAGCCACCCAGCCTCCACTGCGTCATGCACTGCTCTCTACCCCAGGTTTCTCGCCAAGTCTGTCCTCTGCTGGGGCTTCCTGTCCCATCGATGAAGTGACACTTAAGTGAGTGGAGTGCAGTTTACTTCCCATTCCTAGCGGCGTCCCCTGGGTAGCTCTTTAGGGTTTCTAGTCGAGGACACTTCTGGACACAGGCCCCCTCCTTCAAGCTCCCCGGCTTCCTTTCCTCTCCAGCCTGTCCCGTAACATCACCAGTGGCCTCCAGAGGGCAGTCTTGTGCCCTCGGTGACTGCTGATGCAGCGGAGGCTCATTCTCCCTAGGTCTCTGCTCTGCAGCCTGCACAGCCCCTCTTCCGGCCTGGAGTCCTGGCTGGCACCTCGCACCCATGTCCGAATGCTAGATTTAGATCTTCTCAGGCTCGATTCTGCCCCTTCCCCCCTCCTTCCTCTCTTCAAGGCCATCTTGCTCATTCCAAGAGCCCGTTCGAGCACTGGTGGCCTACCCAACTGCTCTCTCGATGGTGCTAGTCTTTCCGTCTCTTTGTCCTCTTTACTCCCTGCCCAGCCCTAGGACCTGCCAGCTGTGTCGGGTCAGAGTCACGCAGGAGGGAAGCCCAGGGCCAGTGTATTTTTAAGGGTCCCGTTGCAAATTCTTATCTATGCATGCTGCCACTCACACCATCAGTACATATTCTGGCCACTGTTTTGATTTTAACCTTGCCAAGTTCATCAAAATCAGGAAACTGTATTTTCTAAAGCCAGCAGTCTGCATTTAGAACAGGCGCATGTACTGAACCTGGCACGGACAGCTCCTGCCAGGCTCCGTCTGGGGGAGCTGCAAGAACACAGCCTTCTGCTCACTTCTGCCATTCGAGGGCTCTCGAGGGTGCCAGGTCTTCTGCAAACTGCCTCAAGCCAGTTGCAACAACAGCCATGACCTCCGTGTCGGCATCTATCGTGACAGTAGGCAGACACGGGCCATGGCTTTAACACCACGCATGTTCGGACAGCACGTGGGCAGCACAGGTGTCTGGGGACAGCTGCGGAACACGGACCTGCCCCCTTCCAGGGCCTGACACTCAAGAACCTTGGCCACAGACCCAACGTGCACTGCGAGATTCACAGTGACTGCCGTCCTGGTAGAACTACGGATCGGAACGAATACTGCACACACGTACCCGCCGCGCGCTCTTCGCTGCTGATTGGCCCATGTCACGAGGGCCACTTCTACATCACACAGAGGGCACATCGTGTCGAAATCCCTCGGACTGAGGCCGCTCAGACGTTCTCAGACAGCCGATGTCCCTCCACCGCCGCTGGCGGTCCCTCCCCCTGCCCTGGGCTCCCCTAAGAGTAAACAGATGTTTCTAGCCGTCCATCTGGCGAGGCTGCACGCATGCTGATGGGAGATTCGGGTTCCTAAAGAAAAGGTGAAAATGTCTACGGTGCCAGAGGGATGATCGCGACTGTCAGAGTGCCCGGATTTTGATTTTAGGAACTGGTGAATAACCGAGAAGTACTGCAGTCCTGAAAGGGAGGGGCCCTGTGGAGAGCAGGGTCTGGGCTAACGCAGGATCTGACACTGTTCCTATTCTAATGAGAGCCAGCCCAAG